>NW_027590776.1:0-179658 GCF_964213995.1 Mustelus asterias
TTTACAATTTGTGTTGAATTTCTGAGAACCCCCTTAAACAGACATGGTATCAGGATTATTAATGGCAGGAACAAGGAGGGTCACAGTATGTACTGTGCTAACTCCTGAACTCTCCTTATCTCTGTATTTTCCTCAATTCCCTACAATCCTCCCATCTCTGTAACCTCCTCCAGTCCCTCTAGTTTCCCCATCTATGTGACCGCCTCCAGCCCCTACAACCCTTCCTATCTCTGTAACTTCTTCTAATCCCTGCAACACTCTCTATCTGTAATCTTCCCAGACCCTACAACCCTCCCTATCTCTATAAACAGCTCTAACACTTCAACCTTCCCATCTCTGTAAACTCTTTATGCCCATGGAACCCTCAGAGATCTCTGCATTCCTCCTATTCTGGCCTTTTGAGCATCTTCCAATTTCCATCTCTCCACCATTGGTTACTGTGCCTTCAGCTGCCTGGGGAGCCCTGAGCTCTGCAATTCCTTCCATAAACCACTTTGCCAGTTAAAGGGTATTTTAAAGCCGGTTCCAGTTCCCGGGAAACAACACCCACGGGATCATCATTCCCCTGATTGATCATGTCAATGTTGGATGGACACAGGGGTAGGAAACTAACCAATGGACTGCATCATATTGTAAATAGACTGCGAGTTCTTCACCAAGTATTTGAAATTATGTAATAACAAGAATGTATAATTGTAAATAGTTTAAGTAGGCTGTTGCTGCTATGGGGGGATTCGTTGTAAAGAGGGGAGAAGTGTTATATACGTTGGGGTATGGCCCCTTTAAGGGAACAGGTCATGTGACCCAGGGTGTGGGGTGAGCTGGCTGTGAACCGCCTTCAGAGGTCAGTTGTCATTTGGAGTGTGTGGACTGAATAAAGAGCTGTGTTCCCAGACACCTGGAATTTATCATAGGTTACTTTAAAACATGAGCAAGAAATGCCCAGTGAGTGTTGTTAGTGTACTTGCTGCTGCAAAGAAACCAAGAAAAGCAGTGGATTTGGCTATTTTAAACGTCTTGAGGCTGATGACTGTTACCTAATTTGAATCACAGAAACCCTACCGTGCAGAAGGAGGCCATTCGGCCCATCGAATCTGCACTGACCACAATCCCACCCAGGCCTTATCCCTGTAACTCCACATATTTACCCTGCTAATGCCTCTAACCTATGCATCTCAGGACATTAAGGGACAATTTAGCATATCCAATGCACCTAACCCGCACATCTTTGGACTATGGGAGGAAACCGGAGCAACTGGAGGAAACCCACGCAGACACGGAGAGAACATGCAAACTCCGCACAGACAGTGACCCAAGCTGGGAATCAAACCAAGATCCCTGGCGCTGTGAGGCAGCAGTGCTAACCACTGTGCCACCGTGCTGCCCATATTAATATAGGATCTTGTTTCATATTTAGTGATTTATTTTGCAAGTTATTTCAGCTGAGAATGCACCGTACTGCACATGCATGGTACATACTTGAATAATGTTTTTCTCTGGGTGACAAATGTCCAAAGGAAACTATCTCTGTGTTCCAATTCCCTGGATATACTCTCTTCCACTTTCTTCTGTTAGGAAAAAGATACAAAAGTCTGAAAATACATACTAAAAGAATCAAGAACAGTTTCTTCCCTGCAGCCATCAGATTATGAAAGGACCATTCTTATATTAAGCTGATCTTTCTCTTCACTCTACCTGTAACTGCAACACTATATTCTGCACCGTATCCTTTCCTTCTCCCTTATGTATTTTATGAACGGTATGTTTTATTCTGCATATCGTGCAAGAAACAAAACTTTTCCCTGTATCCCAGTGTGTGACAATAATAACCCAAATCAAATCAATGGAACCTATGACTCACCTACAGTTGTGATTTCCAGGAACGCAACCACAACTTAAAATGAGGACTTACTGAAGATATATTTAAAGGGTAAACTGGATAAACACATGAGGGAGAAAGGATGTGGAAATTAGAAGATGAGATGGAAGGAGGTTAGTATGCAGCATAAACAGCAGCACTGAGATGGAGTTAATGGCCTATTCCTGCACTGTAGATATTTTTGAATAGTTTGACATGGATATAAAGTTGAACCTTCCTGCGTGTATGTTTGTTCCATACCTGTGATGACTTGATTATTGCAGTTGTCCGATTGGCAGCATCTATCAGCTGTTTCCACTGAGAATGCACCAGCATTAAAGGATAGAGTTGCAATACAGTTCCCGCAACCTTTAACGAGAAGCTCTTGGGATGTTCCAGCTGTGAAAATTGAACCATGAATTTTATTCAGTTACAGACTGGGAGGACTGTGCAGCCTGGTTTTTGACACAATTTTGCTGAAGACAGTTCGTTCATGCAGCACTCCACTGTGAAAGGCAGCTGTCAATAATCTTCCCCAAGTTGGTGTTCTTCACCAGTAACACAGAATTGATAGAAACAGGCCATTCGGCTCATCGTGATGTTGTTGCTCCACACAAGCCAGCACCCACCTTTTTTCATCGATCCACAGTGTGGGCCCTATGTTTTCTAAGCTGTCACACACCATTGAAAGTGCTGTGTAATTAGTGATAAGAACAACTTTCTGTCTGAACAGATCTCAAAGACACTGCAGTTACTGATTGTTTCCACTGGTGGCACTGTGGCTCTCACCTGAACCACGATTATAATAAGCCAATCATAGAGCAGGGAAAGAGGCCATTCAGCCCCTCATCCCCATTCCAGCCCAATCATACAACTCTGTTCTATGGTAATTTAAAAATTCACATTGCTGTTTTATTTGCTGTTCGTTTTTCTTCCCCCAACCCCTGACAGTCCTTGTAAATTCCTCCAGCACCCTGTAAACTCTCCTCATCTGAAATATCCTCCAGCCTCTAAACACCCCCCTATTTCTGTAAACACCTCCAAGCCCGTAAACCCACCCTATCTCTATAACCTCCTCCAGCCACTACAACTCTCCCTATCTCTGTAACCTCCTCCAGTCCCTACAACACTCCTTATCTCCTGAATCTGTTGCAGCCGCAAAAACCCTTCCTAACAATGTAACTTCCACCAACCATTATACCACTCCCTATCTCTGGAAACTCTCCAGTCCCTAAGACCGTCCCTTTCTCTGTAACCTTCTCCAGCTCTAACGACTATCCCTATCTTCATCCTCCAGCCCCGACAACCCTTCCTGTCTCTGTAACCCCCTCAAGCCCTTAAAACCGTCTCTATTTCTGTAACCTCCCTCAACCCCTACTGCACCTCCAGCTTCTACAATCCTCCCTAACTCAATAATTTCCTCCAGCTCTTACCACCATCCCTATGTCTGCACCCTCCTCCAGCCGCTACCTACAACCGTTCCTGTCACTAAAATCTAACCCTCACAGCTTGCCTTCTGGACTTGCAGAATCTCACTGGCTGTCCTGTCTGGAGACAATACACATCTCTTTAACCTGTGCTTAATGCTCCCTCCACTCACATTGTCTGTATCTTTAAGACCTGGTTGGCTGTAGAGATTCGCATTCTAATCAGTATTCTGTAACTTGATTTTGTGTCTCTGTGCCCTGTTTGAGAGCAGATTTCCATTCCATCTGATGAAGGAGCAGCGCTCCAAAAGCTAATGGTATTTGCTACCAAATAAACCTGTTGGACTTTAACCTGGGTTTGTTAAAACTCTTACTAAAAACTCCTCCAGCCCCAGCAACCCTCCCAATCTCTGTAACCTCCTCCAGCTGCTATAACTCTCCCTATCTCTGTAACCTCCCAAAGACCCATAAATTGTCCCAATCACTATAACATCTTCTAAACCCATCTTAAAACCTCCCGATTTCTGTAACCTCCTTCATCCCGACAACCCTCCCTATCTCCATTTCATCCTCCAGCCCCTACATCCACCCCTATCTCTGTCATCTCATCCAATTCTCTCTAGCTCTGAAACATCCTCCATCTGCACAACCCTCCCTTTTCAGCAATCCTCTCCAGACCCCACAACACTCCCTATCTCTGTAACCTCCTCCAACCTCTATACCCCTCTTTATCCCTGTAACCCTCCAGATCTCTATAACATCTTCCAGCCCCTTCAACCGTCCCTGTATCTGTCATCTCCTCCAGCCCCTACAACCCTCACTATTTCTGTAAGTTCCTCACGTCCCTCAACCCTCCATATCTCTGCAACCTCCTCCAGCCACTACAACCCTCTCTTTCTCTAAGATCCTACAGCCCCCACAACTCTCCCTATTTCTGTAACCTCCTCCAGCCCCTACAACTGTCCCTATCTCTGTAACCTTCTCCAGCCCCTACAACCCTCCCAACTCTGTAACCTCCTCTAGCTCCTACAAACCCCCGAGATCTCTGCATTTCTCCAATTCCAGCCTCTTTTCCATTACACCACTACTAGTGCTTATGCCTTTAGCTGCCTAGGCTGGAAGCTCTGGAATTCCCTCTCTGGAGCTCTCAGCCTCTCTATCTCCTCCTGTAAGAAGCTCCTTATAATCTACCTCCTCAATTAAATTGTTGGTCACCTGTCCATATATCCCCATAAATGACTCAATGGGATTTTCAAGCTCTTCCTGAACCGGAATTGCCCATCTGTCCTAATATCTCCATTAAAGTCTCATGATCAAATACTGTACAATAATGTGCCTTTTAAACATGTTGGAACTTTTTATTATGTTAATAGAATTATCAAAGTATAAGTTTATTTTGTTGGTATGGAGGCTTTATACATACCAATGTACTGTAGTAGATAAAACTGAACTTAAGGTATGAACAATTCATATTCTAAGCACCGTTTGCCCAGGGTCACTTCCTGATGCCTTGTTTGACAGAGACCGTTGTACAACTTAGAGATGCATTGTATTGGTTTTGAATGGCAGTTTCCAGCCAGCCCGATACAGGAGTGACATTGCCATCCTTAATTGGAAGAAAAACAAAATATTAGAAACTGCGGGGCAAATTTTACCGTCCTGCCCGCCAAGGGAATCGGAGCGGGCAAGGGGCAGACATGGAAAGGTCCGTTGACTGTGATTTGGGATGAGTGAGGCTGGAAAATCTCACCCTGTGACTTCACACACAGATCTCAGTACCATGTGTATCCCGTGTCCAGTAATCGGTACTCGGGAGGATCGTGCCCTTGTTGCAAAGGTTCCCCTGACAACACTGGATGTCAGAAGTGAGTTGTACTCCGAAAGGTGATGGTTTGGGCAATTGACAGATGCTCTCTGATAGACAACCTTTGACCACAGCGTGCTCCCCAGCTGTTGGTAACAGAAAGATAGAGGTTACTTTTGACAAGTCTGATGTGTAATAATCTGTTATATACAATTGCCTGTCCCTTCAATCAAATCCCAGTTCCCCTGAGGAATTCTGGAAACTGTACAGTGCTAAAGATCAAATCAAAATCTTCATATATTTACAAAAGAAATTCAATGATTGGGATTGCAATCCAGATGAAGTTTGCACTTACATGGCAAGAATCCCCCTTCCTGCTGTTCCCAAACTTACTCTGAATCTACAGCACAGACACAGGCCATTCAGCCCATCAGCTCAATGTCAGCCTTTATGATGCTCACAGTCCCCTTCCCATCTTACTTCATCTGAACCTATCAGTGCAGCTTCCTGTTCCTTTCCTCTCTTTTGTCCTTATCGAGTTCTGACCTGAAATGAATTTGGGCGATTTTCACCTCTGGCTCAACTGGATGCAAACTTACAGATCAGCCCTGCCCCTAATTTAGCAGAAATCTCATTCTATCTCCCCCAGAAATTGGTAATCAACCTGGATGGGGAAGGATGGGAGAAGATGTGAGATAGATGTGAGTGTGTGTGTTTGTGTGACATCACACTCTACCTATCTCTATAAGCTCCTCCAGCCCATAATAACATTCCAATCTAACCTTCTCTAATCCCTAGAACCCTCCCTATCTCTGTTACTCTGTCCTGCCTTACAACCCTCTGAGATCTCTGTACTCCTCCAATTTGCTTGCCCAACGCCCAATTTCCATTGCTCTACCATTGTCTTCAGCTGCCTGCATGCTAAGCTCTGGAATTCCCTCCCTAAACTTCTCTATCTCTCTCTCCTCCTTGAAGATACACCTTGAAAGTTATCTTAATTCAATTCAATAGAAATGAAGGGGTAAAAATTCATCTGATGACTCTTTTCCTAAATATTCCGAGAATAGTTTATTGATTTATAGTTCACTGCATCCACACAAATATACCTGAAATAGCATCTCATAACTGACCCGGGAATCACACCTCAATTTGATTTACATTTATATTTTCACAAGGTCACTTTTAAAAACAGGAAGCTTCCCCAATCTTTTGGAGACGTTCCAACTCTTTCCATACTATATCAACATGGAAACTTACTAATGTAATTAGTTGAATGTAATTGTAGCCATAACGATTCTGAATTCCTACACATTTCACGATCCTTGTATTGTTGGCACGGGCAGCAGGAGAATCGCTTTGACATGCATAACACTCCAGACCATTCGATGCTGTATTCTCTTCAACTGAAATTGGGACACAAAATATTAAAACTTATAAAAGCACTGACTTCGGGATGAAGGCACCCAAGTTTATTAATGTCATTACTAAGCAATCAGTGCATCATCAGTGACACACACCCTTACAGCACAAAGAGTCCATTTGGCCCATTGTTCTCATGCTAGAAGCACCTTCCATAGAGCTCTGCAATTAGTATAGAATCCACAAACAGATGCTGATTGGTTTAATGTGTTTATGACCCTACCTTTGTGACTGGGATCGTTACATAAGTCGGAGGTGCAACAGTTGGATCCCTGGAAATATGCAAATAAACCCATGTTCATCACAACTCCCGCAGCCTTTGATAAACTGTCTCCAAATCTTTGAACCTGAAATCACAGAGTTTGGTTACTTTCAACTCAGTATGCCAGCAGTATATTTTCTGTCTATCTATCTCTAATTCATCTGTACATTCTTTCTATCATAATATATATTGTTATGGCGAAATCAAAGTGATGGACACAAAATGGTTACCTGGCACACAAAATGGACTCTGGGAAGGGACATTAAGAGGCACTGACTTTGGGCACAGACAGTTACACAAAGAGTTAAAACCTGTAGTGTCTAAGTTGCTGCAGGGAACTGGTTAGACCTTGAGGCACCTTAAGACTTGAGATAAGAGCAGACCCAGAACAATGAGTTTGATAACAAGATAAGCCACTGATGGGGACATAAATGCATAAATGTATATATCGAAACCAGTCATTGATAGAGGACATAACTGCATAAATGTATCCACTCTATGTACAATGATGTGTTAACTGTCAATGTCCGTACCTGTCTGCTTGTAACGATGTGTTAACTGTCGATGTCCGTATCTGTCTACTCAACTTGTAACGATGCGCTAACGGCTAATGTCCGTACTGACTATCATCTAAAAAGTATAAAAGATGCTCAACTACCATTGTGTAACTGAGAAGGTAGCTGCCAGTACTGCGGAGTGCCAGTGCTTCTCCCAAATCTTTGTCCGAATAAAACTTTTGTTGAACCTCCAAGTCTGACTCTGAAGTGGTGAATTTCCCACAACAATATATTTATACATATATCAGCCAATTTAACTTTTATTCATCTCTGTCTATCCATCCATCTACCTGTCTTCCTATCTGCTGGAAAATCTTAGCAGGTCTGACAGCATCTGTGGAGAGAGAGTAGTGCCAGTGTTTCGAGTCTAGATGATCCTTCGTCAGAGCTATAACAAACGGCCATCTAGACTCAAACCTTTGGCTTGACTCTCTCTCCACAGATGTTGCCAGACCTGCTGAGACTTTCCAGTATTTTCTGTTTTTGTTTCAGATTCCAGCATCCGCAGTTTTTTGGTTTTGTCTTCCTGTCCGTCTGTCTGTCTATCTATCTAAACATAAGTTTTAAGTTTTATTTATTTGTCACAAGTAGGCTTACATTAACGCTGTAATGAAATTACTGTGAAAATCCCCCAGTCGCCACCCTCCGGCGCCTGTTCGGGTACACTGAGGGAGAATTTAGCATGGCTGATGCACCTAACCAGCACGTCTTTCAGACAGTGGGAGGAAGCCGGAACACCTGGAGGAAACCCACACAGACATGGGGAGAACGTGTAAACTCGACACAGACAGTGACCCAGTCGGGAATCGAACTCAGGTCCCTGGCGCTGTGAGGCAGCAGTACTAACCACTGTGCCACTGTGCCGTCCCACTATCATCCATTTACCTGTCATTCTAACTATTTTCTGATTTACCTGTTTTTCTGTCCATCTCCCTCTCCATCTCTCTATCTATCCACTGTTGCCCCTTTGCAATCTTCCAAGGAATTACAGTTATTTGGAGGCATTCTCATCAACTCTTGCCGCCTTTAAAGTGGTGACGCATTTCAGGTTCCGAGTTGGATCACAGACGTTCTGCTGTGTACAGCTTCCTGTTGAACTCACATAATTGTAATATTTCAGAGTCAAGGCTGGAACAAAACAAATAAAGGAAATTAATCAGCCACCGTTACAGTCACATTGAAAGGAGCTGATGTGCAGAGCACAGAATCGAACACTTTGTGAGAGTCCGGGACCTCCCAGATTGTTTGATAGAGAGATCGGTCAGAGGAGCAGTCATGATTTTCCAGGGAAATGCAGCTTTTTTTCACAGCAAGATTTGCTGCAATTTGCACAGCAATTTGCTAAGAGTGTCCAAGAAAGTTTCCTCAGGCAGTATGTGGAGGGTCCCACTCGGGAAAGGGCAAAACTTGACCTACTCTTCGGAAATAGGGCAGGGCAAGTGACTGAGGTGATGGTGGGGGATCACTTTGGGACCAGTGACCATAGTTCTATTAATTTTAAAGTAGTTATGGAAAGGGACAAAACTGGTCCACAGGTGCAAGTTCTAAATTGGGACGAGGTGAATTTTGATGGAATTAGACATGCGCTTGCTTGAAAAGGTTGATTGGAATAGCTTGTTTGAGGGCAAAGGTACCTCTCGCAAGTAGGAGGCCTTTAAATGTGAAATAGCTAGAGTTCAGAATTATGTTCCTGTTAGGGTGAAGGGCAAGGCTGGCAGGAGTAAGGAAGCTCCTTACAAAACATATTGAGGTTTTGGCCAGGAAAAAGAAGGAGCATGGCTCAGGTCCAAGCAGCAGGGATCAAGGGATTCCCTGGAGGTGTGCAGGGGATACAGGAGTATACTCAAGAAAGAAATTAGGAGGGCAAGAAGGGGACATGAGGTAGCTTTGGCTGAGAGGATTAATTTGAATGCAAAGTGATTCTTTAAGTACACAAAAGAAAAAAAACAACAACTAGAGAGAGAATAGGACCCCTCAAGGACCAAAGTGGACACATATGTGTGGACCCACAGGGGATGGGCAAGGTTCTCAATGAATATTTCTCCTGTGTTTACTGTGGAGAAAGACATGAAGACTGGGAACCTGGGAAAGTTAGTGGTGATATATTGGGGACAGTTGCATTACAGTAGAGGAGGTGATGGCCGTATTGAACTGTATGAAGGTGGATAAATCTCCTGGCCCTGACCAAGTACATCCAAGAACACTGCGTGAGGCTAGAGAAGAAATTGCGGGAGCACTGGCTGAGATATTTGCATCATCATTAGCCATGGGTGAGGTACCAGAGGACTGGAGGGTAGCAAATGTTGTGCTCTTATTCAAGAAGGGATGCAAAGAAAAGCTTGGGAATCATAGACCGATAAGCCTAACATCTGTGGTGGTAAGTTACTGAAGAGGATTCTGAGGGATAAAGTATACGGACATTTGGAAATACAGGGTTTGATTAGGAGTAGTCAGCATGGCCTTGTGCACGAGAGATCATGCCTTACAAATTTGTTAGAGGTCTTTGATGAAGTGACCAGGAAGGTTGGTGAGGGCAGGGGATAGACGTAGGCTATATGGACTTCAGTAAGGCCTTTGATAAAATTCCACATAATAGGCTGCTTTGGAAGGTTAGATTACATGGAATCCAGGGAGAGCTGGCAAATTGGATATACAATTGACTTGACGGTAGGAAGCAGAGGCTAATGGTGGAAGGATGCTTGTTGGACTGGAGGCCTCTGACTAGTGGTTTGCCTTGTTAGAATATAACCAGTGACAACTTTGTATTGGATATAATGTGACCAATGGGAACAAGATGTAAGGGTCAGCTGACCCAGTAAACCATAGAACCAATTATAGAGTGATGTAATAGTCAGCGGACCAGCTGATTCACTATAAATAAGGAACTATGTAGAATTGTGGAGACCTTGGAGTGGCCCAGGGTGAGGCCCCAAGTTTGGAGTAATGATGTTTCTTTATTAAACCCTTTCTTTGATTTATAAGTTGGAGTAAGTTTTGTTGTATTTTCATTAGCTGCATTTTGAAGAGTTCCTTCTGAAGAAACATGCCTCAGGGGTCAGAGCTGGGCCCATTGCTGTTTGTTATCTATATCAATCATTTGGATGAGAACATACAGGGTATGATCAGTAAGTTTGCAGATGACACTAAATAGGTGGTATTGTAGACCATGAGGAAGGTTATCAAAAATTGCAGCAAGATTTTGATCAGCTGGGGAAGTGGGCTGAGAAATGGCAAATGGAGTTCAATACAGATGAGTATGAGGGGTAGCGTTTTGGAAAATCAAATCAAGGTAGGACTTTCACTAGGGAGTATCGTGAAACAGAGGGACCTTGGAGTTTGGATGCACGATTCTCTAAAAGTGGAGTCACAAGTAGATAGGGCAGTGAAGAAGGCTTTTGGCATGCTGGCCTTCATCTGTCAGGGCATTGAGTATAGAAGTTGGGAAGTTATGTTGCAGTTGTACAGGACATTAGTGAGGCCGCACCTGGAGTATTGTGTTCAGTTTTAGTTGCCATGCTACGGGAAAGATGTTATTAAACTGTAAAGAGTGCAGAAGAGATTGACAAGGATGTTGCCAGGACTCAAGGGACTGAGTTATATGGAGAGATTGGACAGGCTAGGACTTTTTTCTTTTGATCCGAGGAGACTGAAGGGTGGTCTTATAGAGGTGTATAAGATCATGAAAGGCATGCATAGGGTGAATGCACTCAGTCTTTTTCCCCAGGGTTGGGGAATTGAGAACTAGAGGGCGTAGGTTTAAATTAAGAGGGGAACGAATTAATGGGAACCTGAGGAGCAACATTTTTTCCACAGAGGGTGGTACATGGGTGGAATGAGTTGCCGGAGGAATGATTGAGGCAGGGACATTGACAACACTTAAAAGGCATTTGGACAGATACATGAATAGGAAAGCTTTAGAGGGATATGGGCCAAATGCAGGCAAATGGGGTTAGCTTAGATGGGCATTTTGGTCGGCACAGACCAGATTGGGCCAAAGGGCCTGTCTCCATGCGTAGATTCTATGATTCTAAGATGCTGCAATGAGATAAATGAGCAGAGAAATGAAATTCCATTTTACTTTGTGAGTGCTCTGCCTGAAGACAGGTTTCTGGTTAATATTGAGAGATAAACCAGGATCCAGGGCAGAACTCACCTGGTCTTCAAATAATGGCAGGGAGATAGGGGAGTTGGGGGTGCTATAATTGACTGGAAAGTGAACTGGATTAGCCATATAAACACAGTGGCTACAAGACCAGGTCATAGACTGGTTATTCTGCAGTGAGTAACTCACCTCCTGACTCCCCAAAGTCTGCCCACAATCTACAAAGCACAAGTCACGCGTGTGATAGAATAGCCTCCACTTGCCTGGATGAGTGCAGCTCCCACAACACTCAAGATGCTTGACACCATCCAGGACAAAACAATCCGCTTCACTGGCACCCTTACCACAAACATTCACTTCCTTCACCACCGACGGACAGTAGCAGCAATGTGTATTGCTACCTCCTCGAGAACAAATAGGGTTGGGTAACAAATGCCAGGCTTACCAGAAACAGCCATTTGTAATGAATAAGTTTTAAAAAAGCACCAACATATCTTTGGTAAAACGAGCATTGCTTTAGCACACGCTCCATATGGAAACTGAATATCATTGACAAACATAAGAACATAAGAACATAAGAAATAGGAGCAGGAGTAGGCCATCTAGCCCCTCGAGCCTGCCCCGCCATTCAATATGATCCCCATAACCCTTAATTCCCTTACCGATCAGGAATCCATCCATCCGCGCTTTAAACATATTCAGCGAGGTAGCCTCCACCACCTCAGTGGGCAGAGAATTCCAGAGATTCACCACCCTCTGGGAGAAGAAGTTCCTCCTCAACTCTGTCTTAAACCGACCCCCCTTTATTTTGAGGCTGTGTCCTCTAGTTTTAACTTCCTTACTAAGTGGAAAGAATCTCTCCGCCTCCACCCTATCCAGCCCCCGCATTATCTTATAAGTCTCCATAAGATCCCCCCTCATCCTTCTAAACTCCAACGAGTACAAACCCAATCTCCTCAGCCTCTCCTCATAATCCAAACCCCTCATCTCCGGTATCAACCTGGTGAACCTTCTCTGCACTCCCTCCAATGCCAATATATCCTTCCTCATATAAGGGGACCAATACTGCACACAGTATTCCAGCTGCGGCCTCACCAATGCCCTGTACAGGTGCATCAAGACATCCCTGCTTTTATATTCTATCCTATCCCCTTTGCAATATAGGCCAACATCCCATTTGCCTTCTTGATCACCCGTTGTACCTGCAGACTGGGCTTTTGCGTCTCATGCACAAGGACCCCCATGCACGGTAGCATGTTTTAATTTGTTTCCATTGAGATAGTAATCCCATTTGTTATTATTTCCTCCAAAGTGTATAACCTCGCATTTCTCAACGTTATACTCCATTTGCCATATCCTCGCCCACTCACTCAGCCTGTCCAAATCTCTCTGCAGATCTTCTCCGTCCTCCACACGATTCACTTTTCCACTTATCTTTGTGTCGTCTGCAAACTTCGTTACCCTACACTCCGTCCCCTCCTCCAGATCATCTATATAAATGGTAAACAGTTGCGGCCCGAGTACCGATCCCTGCGGCACGCCACTAGTTACCTTCCTCCAACCGGAAAAACACCCATTTATTCCGACTCTTTGCTTCCTGTCGGATAGCCAGTCCCCAATCCACTTTAACACACTACCCCCAACTCCGTGCGCCCTAATCTTCTTCAGCAGCCTTTTATGGGGCACCTTATCAAACGCCTTTTGGAAATCCAAAAACACCGCATCCACCGGTTCTCCTCCATCAACCGCCCTAGTCACATCTTCATAAAAATCCAACATGTTCGTCAAGCACGACTTTCCCCTCATGAATCCATGCTGCGTCTGATTGATCGAACCATTTCTATCCAGATGCCCTGCTATCTCCTCTTTAATAATGGATTCCAGCATTTTCCCTACTACAGACGTTAAGCTGACCGGCCTATAGTTACCCGCCTTTTGTCTCCTTCCTTTTTTAAACAGCGGCGTAACATTAGCCGTTTTCCAATCAACCGGCACTACCCCAGAATGCAACGAGTTTTGATAAATAATCACTAACGCATCCACTATTACCTCTGACATTTCTTTCAATACCCTGGGATGCATTCCATCCGGACCCGGGGACTTGTCCACCTTCAGTCCCATTAGTCTACCCAGCACTGCCTCTCTGGTAACATTAATTGTATTAAGTATTTCTCCTGCTGCCAACCCTCTATCGTTAATATTTGGCAAACTATTTGTGTCCTCCACCGTGAAGACCGACACAAAAAACTTATTTAAAGACTCAGCCATATCCTCATTTCCCACTATTAACTCCCTCCTCTCGTCCTCCAAGGGTCCAACATTCACTCTAGCCACTCTATTCCTTTTTATATATTTATAAAAACTTTTACTATCATTTTTTATATTAATTGCTAGCCTAGCTTCATAGTCTATCCTTCCTTTCTTTATCGCTTTCTTAGTTTCTCTTTGTTGTTTCTTAAATTTTTCCCAATCACTTGTTTCTCCACTATTTTTGGCCACTCTGTACGCAGCTGTTTTTATTTTAATACTCTCCTTTATTTCCTTCGTTATCCACGGCTGGTTCTCCCTTTTCTTACAATCCTTGTTTTTTGCTGGAATATATTTTTGCTGAGAACTGAAAAGGATCTCCTTAAAAATCCTCCACTGTTCCTCAGCTATCCTACCTGCCAGCCTGCTCTCCCAGTCTACCTTAGCCAATTCATCCCTCATCCTATCATATTTCCCTCTGTTCAAACAGAGGACACTGGTTTGGGACCAAACTTTCTCCTCTTCCATCTGAATCAGAAATTCGACCATATTGTGGTCACTAGACCCAAGAGGGTCCTTCACAATAAGATCCTTAATTCTACCTACCTCGTTACACAATACCAGATCCAAAATAGCTCGTTCCCTCGTCGGTTCCGTAACATGCTGTTCAAGGAAACTATCCCGACAGCATTCTAAGAACTCTTCCTCCATTCCACCCTTACCGACTTAAGTCTGCCAGTCAATGTGCATGTTGAAGTCCCCCATGATTATTGCCGTTCCGTTTTTACACGCATCCCTTATCTGCTTGTTTATAGCCCTCCCTACCTCAACATTATTATTTGGGGGCCTATATACCACACCTACTAGTGTCTTTCTCCCTCTACTATTCCTCATCTCTACCCATAATGATTCCACGTTTTGTTCCTCAGAGCCTATGTCATCCCTCAGTACTACCCTGATATTATCTCTTATTAATAGCGCGACCCCACCACCTTTTCCTTCCTGTCTATTCTTCCTAAACGCCTGATACCCCTGGATATTCATCTCCCAGTCCTGGTCACCTTTCAGCCACGTTTCTGTAATGGCCACGAGATCGTACCCACTTGTGCTGATTTGCACCATCAACTCATTTACCTTGTTCCGAATGCTTCGTGCATTCAGGCAAAGTGTCCTTATTCCAGCTTTTATCTGAACATATATATAATTGTACCACAAGTTAATATTTCCATTAGAATAAACCACCTGAAAGTGATTAATAAGTGGCCTATTTCATACAAAGTCTCACCTTCAGTCACTAGAGCACAAATCATAAAATGCCAGAGAACAACTTCATCTTGTTTTGATCTTTGATGATCCTCATGCAGAGCAGTGACACAAACCGCTATCACTCAGTGCTCTGTCGATGGTGTCTATGAGTTGGCAAATATATCCGTGAGGGGGTGTAACCAGAAACAGAATTTCCAGCTTCCTTGTGTCTTTGCCAAGCTGGTTTGACTTCCACTCCAATAACAATGACAAAGTGCTGTACTATTTACCTCCCTCTCCCAGAATCTGGACTGGTTATTATACACAACTATCTAACTCTTGCTGCTCCTGTCTTGAGATGGTGTGAGGGAGACAGTTGGGATGAAAAGGTACGAGCAGACCAAATGTATTGTAAGCTCACAAAACATCGCTTACTTACAAAAGAAAACCCAGGGCAGAATGATTTTCTTTTGTTTGGGACATGGTCCAACCTGATTTTTAATTCTTCATGGGACACAGATGTCACTGGCAAAGATATCATTTCTTACCTGTTGTGGTAAAAATAACCACTGCATATCTGTGAGCTTTCAAGTGTTAAGAACCATGTTAAATACAAGGGTATCCCAAAACCCAGCAGGGTAACTTGGAGCAATGGTTCTTAGTGATGTATATTTTCAATTTGGTATAATGTGAGGAAAGAAGGGGGGATAGTAGCACAGTGGTAATGTTGCTGGAATAGTAATCCAGAGGCCCAGGGTAATCCTTCGGGTACATGGGTTCAAATCTCACCATGACAGCTAGTGGAATTCAAACTCAATTCAAACTCAAACTTACAGCACCAGGGACCCCAGTTCCATTCTGGCCTCAGGTCACTGTCTGTATGGAGTTTGCACGTTCCCCCTGTGTCTGCATGGGTCTCCTCCCACAATCCAAAGGTGTGCGGCTAAATTGCCCCTCAGTGTCAGGGGACTACCACGGTAAATATGTGAGGTTACGGGGATAGGGTCTGGGTGGGATTGTTGCCGATGCAGGATCGATGGGCCTTCTTCTTCACTGTAGGGATTCTATTCGATATGCAAACCAGGGAGAAACATTCCAGTCCAATTTGTGATCAATTAATAAAGAATATTTATAAACTCAAAAGAAAAACACATGACAAGAAGGACTATAATACGCTACAATAACGCACTTAACTACACTGATGGCTGTACGCACAGTAGAACATAGAACATAGAACAGTACAGCACAGAACAGGCCCTTCGGCCCACAATGTTGTGCCGAGCTTTATCTGAAACCAAGATCAAGCTATCCCACTCCCTATCATCCTGGTGTGCTCCATGTGCCTATCCAATCACCGCTTAAATGTTCCTAAAGTGTCTGACTCCACTATCACTGCAGGCAGTCCATTCCACACCCCAACCACTCTCTGCGTAAAGAACCTACCTCTGATATCCTTCTTATATCTCCCACCATGAACCCTATAGTTATGCCCCCTTGTAATAGCTCCATCCACCCGAGGAAATAGTCTTTGAACGTTCATTCTACCTATCCCCTTCATCATTTTATAAACCTCTATTAAGTCTCCCCTCAGCCTCCTCCGCTCCAGAGAGAACAGCCCTAGCTCCCTCAACCTTTCCTCATAAGACCTACCCTCCAAACCAGGCAGCATCCTGATAAATCTCCTCTGCACTCTTTCTAGCGCTTCCACATTCTTCTTATAGTGAGGTGACCAGAACTGCACACAATATTCCAAATGTGGTCTCACCAAGGTCCTGTACAGTTGCAGCATAACCCCACGGCTCTTAAACTCCAACCCCCTGTTAATAAAAGCTAACACACTATAGGCCTTCTTCACAGCTCTATCCACTTGAGTGGCAACCTTTAGAGATCTGTGGATATGGACCCCAAGATCTCTCTGTTCCTCCACAGTCTTCAGAACCCTACCTTTGACCCTGTAATCCACATTTAAATTAATCCTACCAAAATGAATCACCTCACATTTATCAGGGTTAAACTCCATTTGCCATTTTTCAGCCCAGCTTTGCGTCCTATTACATCAAGTTACCCCTTTGCTCCCAACAACCTACATTTCCTTACCTCTGAGTTCCCAAACAACATCCAATATTAGGTAGCTCTTAAGAGCTAAATTCAGCAAATAGTTACACATACAGGTTATCTGTCCACGTTTGGGAAAACTGTCCTCAGTTTCGGCGAAGGCATCATCTTCTCGAGTTTTGGATTTTAATCTGCTCTTTTTGTAATAACTTATTTTCAGGAGACTTTTTTCTGCAGGTGTGGTTGTAATGGCAGCAACTGTTGTCCCCCTTAAGTGTCACTTTCCTTATCTCTCCACTTTGAAGATACCTCTTCTATATCCCATTATTTTCCTCTAGCCACATAGGTAAACACTTGCTCTTCTCACTGGTATGTGAATTCTCATATCACCTTCAGACTCTCCTTTTTAACCTTATTAACTCTCCTTTTTGTTTTTTATTTTATCCCAATTTCATTTTAATCTTAATTTTCCCCAATGCCTAACACCTTTTTTCTTGTTTTAAATGAAACTTCATAATTTGAAAGGCAATTTAATTTCACAACCATTTATCATTTCTACCTTATCGAATATTATAAAGATTTAAAACATGCATGAACATAAAATTTACCCTAAAATATTTACATACAAGGTTCCCAATAGTCTCTTTTACACTCATAACAATGCATCAGCAATGTTTTCTCTCCCAGCCACTTGAATGATTTTCAATTTAAATGTTTGTAATAAAAAGCACCATTAAAATAACCAGTTTCAAAACCTCCAGAAACTTTGGGGGAATTATGCTTTAGAACTGGAATTTTACCATCCCGCCCGCCACGGGAATCGGAGCAGGAGAGGGGCGGACCATGGAAAGGTCCATTGACCTTGGGTGGGATTTTATGGTTTCAGGATGAGCGAGGCCATAAAATCCTGCCCGAAATATACGATTGTTTCTGTTGAATTACTGGCAACATAAATCTCAAAAGATTGTAATGCCAATGCTAAACTTTAAGTCTCTTTTCAATTGTAGAATACTTCTGTTGATGAGGATTTTGTTTCCTTGAGAAATACCCCACAGGGTTCTCAATTCCAATTTAATCTTCCTGGAACAATACAGCCCTGGGATTTTCTCAGGTGTCCTCCTGGGGTGCTCTGTATTTTGTTGACCCTCACTCAACCAATATATAGACAAAGATACAAAGAACAATACAGCACAGGAACAGGCCCTTCGGCCCTCCAAGCCTGCGCCGCTCATGTGCCCAACTAGACCATTCGTTTGTATCCCTCTATTCTCCATCTGTTCATGTGGCTATCTAGATAAGTCTTAAACGATCCCAGCAGGTCCGCCTCAATCACCTTGCTTGGCAGTGCATTCCAAGCCCCCACCACCCTCTGTGTAAAATACGTCCCCCTGACATCTGTGTTGAACCTTGCCCCCCTCACCTTGAACCCGTGACCCCTTGTGTTCGTCACCTCCGACCTGTCAAAAAGCTTCCCACTGTTCACCCTATCTATGCCCTTCATAATTTTGTACACCTCTATTAAGTCATCCTCCGTCTTTCCAGGGAGAACAACCCCAGTTTACCCAATCTCTCCTCACAGCTAAGACCCTCCATACCAGGCAACATCCTGGTATACCTTTTCTGTACTCTCTCCAAAGCCTCCACGTCCTTCTGGTAGTGTGGCGACCAGAACTGGACGCAGTATTCCAAATATGGCCTAACCAACGTTCTATACAGCTGCAACATCATATGCCAACTTTTATATTCTATGCCCCGTCCAATAAAGGCAAGCATGCCATATGCCTTCTTCACCACCCTCTCCACCTGTGCTGCCACCTTTAAGGATCTGTAGACTTGTACACCCAGGTCCTTCTGTGTCTATATTCCTGATGGTTCTGCCACTTATTGTATAGCTCCCCCTTACGTTAGATCTACCAAAATGCATCATTTCGCATTTATCTGGATTAAATGCCATCTGCCATTTCTCCGCCCAGTGTTCCAGCCTATCTATATCCTGCTGTATTCTCTGACAATCACTATCCGCAACTCCAGCAATCTTTGTGTCATCCGCAAACTTACTGATCACACCAGCTACATCTTCCTCCAAATCATTAACATATATCACAAACAGCAGAGGTCCCAGTACAGAGCCCTGCGGAACACCACTAGTCACAGACCTCCAACCGGAAAAAGACCCCTCCACTGTTACCCTCTGTCTTCTATAGCTAAGCCAGTTCTCCGCCCATCTAGCTAGCTCACCTTTTATCCCGTGAGATTTAACCTTTTGCACCAGCCTGCCATGAGGCACCTTGTCAAACGCTTCACTAAAATCCATACAGACGACATCCACGACCCTTCCCTCGTCAATCGTTTTTGTCACCTCCTCAGATAACTCAACCAAATTTGTGAGGCATGACCTCCCGCGTACAAAACCATGCTGTCTATCGCTAATGAGATTATTCAGTTCTAAATGCGCATATATCCTATCTCTACGAATCTTCTCCAACAATTTCCCTACCACGGACGTCAAGCTCACCGACCTATAATTACCCGGGTTATCCTTGCTACCCTTCTTAAATAACGGGATTGCTATCCTCCAATCCTCTGGGACCTCACCTGTGTCCAGTGAAGAGACAAAGATTTCTGTTAGAGGCCCAGCAATTTCATCTCTTGCCTCCCTAAGGCGTCTAGGATAGATGCCATCTGGCCCTGGAGATTTGTCTGTCTTAATGTTTCCTAAAAAACCTAACACTTCCTCCCTTGTAATTGAGATTTTTTTCTAACGGGTCAACACATCTCTCTAAGACACTACCAGTCAACATGTCCCTCTCCCTTGTGAATACTGATGCAAAGTATTTGTTTAGGATCTCTCCTACTTCCTTTGGTTCTAAGCATAATTCCCCTCCTTTGTCCCTGAGAGGTCCGATTCTTTCCCTAACAACCCTCTTGTTCCTAACGTATGTATAAAATGCCTTCGGATTCTCCTTAATCCTGTCTGCCAAGGACATTTTGTGACCTCTTTTTGCCCTTCTAACTCCCTGTTTGAGTTCTTTACTACTTTCTCTGTATTCCTCCAGTGCTCCATCTGTTTTTAGCTGCCTGGACCTCATGTATGCCTCTTTTTTTTTTGATTAGACCCACAATTTCACTGGTTATCCACGGCTCCCAAATCCTACCTTTCCTATCCTTCCTCTTTACAGGCACATGCCTGTCCTGCAGTCCTATCAACTGCTCCTTGAAAGACTCCCACATGCCAGATGTGGATTTACCCTCGAACAGCCTCTCCCAATCAACACCCACCAAATCCTGCCTAATCCGGCTGTAGTTAGCCTTCCCCCAATTCAGCACCTTACCCATAGGACAACACTGATCTTTTTCAATTACTATCCTAAAGTTTACAGAATTGTGGTCACTATTTGCCACATGTTCCCCTACTGAAACTTTGATGACCTGACCGGGCTCATTCCCCAGTATTAGGTCCAGTATAGCCCCCTCTCTAGTCAACATATTGTTCCAAAGAACCTTCCTGTACGCATTTTATAAATTCTTCCCCATCCAGGCCCCCAGCCCTAAGCGATTTCCAGTCTATGTGAGGGAAATTAAAGTCTCCCACTACAACAACCCTATTTTTTCTGCACCTGTCCAGAATCTCCTTACATATCCGTTCCTCAACTTCCCATGGGCTGTTGGGAGGCCTGTAGTATACCCCCAGCATAGTGACTGCGCCCTTCCTGTTTCTGAGCTCCACCCACAGTGACTCGTTACCTGACCCTTCCGTATTGTCCACACTCTGTACCGCTGTAATATGCTCCCTAACCAGCATTGCTACTCCTCCACCTCTCCTAGCCCCTTTGTCTAAAACACTTATACCCCGGAATATTCAGCTGCCAGTCCTGTCCTTCTTTTAATCAAGTCTCCGTCACTGCAACCACATCCAAGTTCCGCGCAAGCATTAAGGCTCTAAGCTCGTCTGTCTTGCCCGTGACGCTCCTTGCATTGAAGCAGATGCACTCCAGGCCTCCAGGCCCACTGAGGTCATCCTCCCCCAGACTGCGAAAGACAGTATATAGTTAAAGAACGAAAAGGAATTTATTTGCTAATGCATGCATCAGGAGAGAGACACAGTCAATGAGGGTTGACTGTTGTCTCTGAGCTAATATTGCAAGGTAATATTATTATATTATTCTGAACATTTCAATATCCCACCAAGTCTTGTCAATCAGACTGGAGGGCCCAATCACATTACCCATTATTACCTGAGCCAATAACGTTCCACCTGTCAACAGGAATAGGAGATTATTATCTTATTGCCCATGTACTTTCCTTCCCCTTTACCCAGGAAACCTAATCCATGTCATTACTAGTAACCAAGGCCATAGTTACCATCTGTGATTTTTAAGTGGTGAAAGGAGTCACTCTTTCGCTGGAACTGGGGCCTCCTTTATCAGCTTGAGAGACTGCTCCAACCTCGCTAACCATGAACGAATTTACTCCCTTAAATACCAAGCCTGTTAAACTTGCCTTTCGCATATCCAAAAACAGATAAAAGAAGCTGCCTTTCTGTGCTCCATTGTATTAAAAGAATTTGGTCTGCCTACCACTGTGTTTCCCATCATGCTGCATTCAGAACGAAGTTGGCCAAGGCACAATACATACATATTGAAAATATAATTTAAGATTATAGTACTTGGTTAATTTGTGGTCGTACAGTTTATAATACCTTTGCAGTTTATAATACCTTTGAATATTTTGTTCCAGGCACATTGTGAATTCTCACTATATATATAAGGCACTTTGTAATTACCTTAACTTTGTCTACCTATTACAGTAAACTCAAATGAAGGGCTACAAACTAAGAATTCTATACTACCCTCCATCAAGCCCCCACACCAATGTCACTGGCATCCACAGGCAGTTTAAACTGTTTGTCATGATTTGGTGTGGTTAACACAGGCGCTGTTGTCAACACAGTTTTTAAATGTTGCATGTGGTTTGGCAGTCCTCGAACCAGTTAAGTTTCTTGTTCTTCTTCAAGAGTTCTGTTAGTGGTCCTACAACACTGCACACGGCACAAACCAATGATAAAATCCACTCATTCCCAGAAATCTTAAGATCTTTTTTCTTGTTCTAAATTCAGGAAAATCCCAAATTACCTATATTCTTGCATCTGGTGGAACCATGTGACTAAGTCCCACAATATGTCCAAACTATGAAATTTGAGCTTTAGAAAATTTGCTTTTTGCCAAATTCATGACTAGATTAGCTTCTTTTATGTGTTCAACAGGTCTTTTAGGTGTTGCAAGTGTTCTTACCAACTTTGACCAAACACCAGTAAATTGTCAAAGAACACCGGACAGCGACTCAGTTCCTGAATAACTTTATTCATTAATCTCTGAAATGTTGTGGGTGCATTCTTCATCCCGAATGGCATAACATTAAATTGATAAAGTCCATTTGATGTCACGAATGCTGAGATTTCCTTTGGCTTCTCAGACAAAGGTATTTGCCACGACCCCTTCAACAATTCTATTTTTTGTGATGTATTTAGACTGTCCAACTATTTCAATGCAAACGTCCAACCATGGTGTAGGAAACTGTTGTGGGATAGAATTAGCTACTTTTGGACTTAGTCCCCTTTAAGTGACCAGACAAAGAATTTCAGAGTTTTAAAATTGGCCTTTATTTTTTGAGCGAGAGCAAGTGATCGGATACGCAAGCTGTTGTGTACCAGAGCCCTGAATAGGCCATTATACAATCATTACACAGGTTATACTCTCAGGTTTGGTGACAAGTAATTACCAATCATATAATCATAGAATCCTACAGTGCAGAAGGAGGCCATTCGGCCCATCGAGACTGCACCGAGCACAATCCCACCCAGGCCCTATCCCCATAATTCCATGTATTTTCCCTAGCTAGTCCTCCTTATACTAAGGGACAATTTAGCATGGCCAATCCACTTAACCCGCACATCTTTGGACTGTGGGAGGAAACCAGAGCACCCGGAGGAAACCCATTCAGACACGTGGAGAATGTGCAAACTCCACACAGACAGTGACCCAAGCTGGGAATTGAACCCGGGCCCCTGGCACTGTGAGGCAGCTGTGCTAACCCCACAGTGCCACCATGCCACCCAAATCAGAGGTTTACATTTGCTCAAATATAATCTATGTCCACTCACAACTAACAGTTAGGATTGCATAAGGTATAACATAAGGGTATAGTTGTCCAATTACAACTTGTGCATGTCTACTTAATTATAATATCACCAAGCTCATATTTCCTTTTACTCATCTATTGACTTCCAGACATGAGTATGATGGCTATATGTCTAACCAGTGACATACCAACTTCCCCTGTCCAATTGTCCCTTGTGAGAACAGAGACTGAAAGGTGCAGCTGTGCATAGTTCAATGGAGGACTTGTGTGTGTGTGTTATGTGACTGGGTCCTCCCTTGTAACTGGGGGATTTATGGTCCTTAACTCTTATTCGGGTCTGTTTTGAATCGAGGCCTATGGTTTTTTTTTCCATAGTTTTCCCTGTGCGACTGAGTTTAGCAGCCTGCATCTTATGTGATTTTTAAACTGGTGTGATTATTAACCCTTTCAGAAATGGATCCCTCTTGGTGACAGCATTCACTTTCCTGTATTCCACACAATAGGTGGAATTTTATGACCTTGTTGCACCCATTTTGTGGCGAGAAAATGTCATAAAATTGGGAACAATCTGACTAGCGGGAATGGTGCCCAATTTCGTGCCCATTCCCATCATAGCAAAAGAAAAGGGTGCAATTGAGAGCTTGCCCAAAATGAGCGAAACGTCAATTTGCATTTTTTTGCGTTCATCTCAATGTCATTGGGAGCTTCACTCCCAATCGTCCCAGCTCACTTGCCTTAACAACCTCATTTACTACTGCTGGGATCAGTGAGGAAAACACCTCGTATAAAAGTTGGCTGCAGGAGCTGCAGCAGTGAGGGTGAGCAAGACCTTGGGTCTTAGCGCTGACTCTGGGTTCTAGCGCTAGCAGCAGCAAGCAATAATTGTGGTGGGGGGATGGGCTGGAAAGTCTCAGATCCAGCAGTGCTGCATCCTTGGGACTCATAAAACAACACTGTCTCAGGCCACTGCTGAATGGGTTCTGGGTGTTTGTGTGTGTATATGTGGTGGGGGGGGGGGGGGGGGTGAAGGAGGGGAGGAATTGGGGACTGTGTGTGTGGCTTGTCTGGGAGGTGAGGGGGAGCAGAGTTCTCTAACTTTTCCATCTCTCTCCCCTTGTTCCAACCCCCCCCATCCCCCACCTGTGCCATTTGCTATAAGAACTGGCACCTTGGGGCACAGAGGGGCACCCACTCGCGATGGCCTTAAACTTCCAGGCCATGAGTGAAGACCTTTGTGGCATTTCCCAATCATCCTTCCACAGGTGTGTGAAGGAGGTCATGGATGCCCTATATGCCCTGGCTGGCCAGTATATCAAAGTTGACCTGGGCCAGGCCCAGAGGGAAGCCTGGGCAGCAGGATTCACGGCCATCATGGGGATGCAAATGTGCAGGGAGCTGTAGACTGCACCCACATTGCTCTCAGGGCCCTGGAGAAAAATCCTGCAAGATTCATGAATAGAAAGGGGCTTCCATTCTATCGACATGCTGTTGGTGTGTGACCATCATGCACGCCTGCACCAGACACCCCAGCATCGTGCATGACAGTTTTATATTGAGGAGCTCAGGTGTCTCAGAGATCTTCGAGGAGGAGCCCTGGGTATAGGGATGGTTCATGGGGGACGTGGGGTACCCACTTCCTACTTGGCTGATGACGCCTGTGCAGAGGCCTGAGACTGAGGCAGAGACCCAGTATAATGAAACCCACGTTGCCATCCGGTCAATCGTGGAGCAAGGCATTGGGCTTCTCAAAATAATGTTCAGGTGCCTGGACCACTTGGCGGGGCCCTCCAGTATAGCCCCCTGACATTGTTGTGCATTGTGGTGTGCCCTGCATAACGTGGCACAGCAGTGTGGAGACCTTTTAGAGCAGGACGAGGTAGAGTGCGACCAGCTGGGCATCGCTGAGGAGAAGGCCACCGAGGAGGATATCGAGGAATAGGAGGATGGCGATGGCGACCAACACCACCCAGGCGCTGGAGGGCTGGTAGCAGCAAGGGTCAAGCATGCGAGGGCGGCTAGGAAGGTCCTGATAAACACGCGGTTCAGTAACTAGGGCCTGTGTTGCCGCACATGGGTCATTTACCCATCTCCCCGCCACCCCAGGCTCTCTTGTGCACCTCTACAATCTCCTGCAGCATTGTAACACCAGAGTAGTGGGCCTGGGTACGCTGTGTTAGAGTTTCTGTGGCAGACAGGGGGGTGATAATGACTCACTATGTGCCATTGTGATGATGGCCTGGTGCAAACTAGTCTGACTCCTACCTGAGCTCTGCATGCACGCTGGCACCTGGGCCCACATCTAGGTGGAGGTAAGGGAGCACTAAACACCAATGCAGGGCCTCCAGCCAGGCGGGGGAATGTCTCCCTGGCTCTGGGAATATCATGGCAGATGTTGTAAGTCACTGCCCCTGCATGCTACCCGCTTTAGCCAGAGAATGATTTGAGCGCCTTGATTTTGCCAGTAGTGGTGCACTGAGGGCCCTCCCCGACTGACATCAACATGCTGGGTCCCTCCAGCGAAGGTCAGGGTAAATACATCCCTTTTGGAGGCTAATCAGAGACAGATTAGGCACAGCTGTGGGGCATAATAACATTTATTGGTGGCAATAAAAGTTCCATCAAACTAGGTGCTCATATATAACAACTGCATGTGAAACTTAACAGTGCCTAATTCTTCTATCTAACTGGTGAGCTCCTTCACCTGTGCCACCTTGGTGCCACTACAACTTCTTAGCTTTATGTGGCCCACCACTGTGTCCCTATGTCGCCCCAGGATATACATCGGAGGTAGAGGTGGCCAGTTGCCTGCTGCACCTCATGCCTGTGATGCCTTTGGCAATTGTCCTCAGGGGGGCTTGGACCTTGAGGGCCCTGGCCTGCTTCAGGTGTCACGGACATATCCATGCCACACTGTTCATCTCGCTGCTCCTGAGATGCCCTGGTATCAGGTAGGGGGGAGTCAAAAGGTGTAGCCACTGCCACAGTCTCCTGGGTGGAAGGCCCCAGTACAGCTTCCAGCCATTCCTCCTCCCTCAGGGTTCCTGTGGACCCTGGGTCACTCCATG
The DNA here is from genome assembly GCF_964213995.1 of Mustelus asterias. NCBI lineage: Eukaryota > Metazoa > Chordata > Chondrichthyes > Carcharhiniformes > Triakidae > Mustelus > Mustelus asterias. Next base: position 26,180 of record NW_027590776.1, read on the forward strand.
GGACAGCGCTGCTTATGCAGTGAACTCCAGAAGCTCTGGTGTTACCAGGCCCTTCAGTCCTCGAGGCCCATCTCCTTCTTGCCATGATGGGCAAGCCCTCGGAGATGGCCCTCTGAGTCTGAGGCCACCTGTCAATGGCAGCAGCCAGTGCCATCTGAGACTAGGCCAAGCTCTGCAGCCCCTCAGCCATGACGCTCTGTGACTGGGCCACGTTCTCAAGAGCTACTGACATAGCCCGCTGTGTCTCAGCGCAGTCCTGCTGGCTAACCTGCAAGCTCTCAAGCCACTCAGCCATGGGTCGCAGAGTCTCGAGAAGCCTGTAGAAACCCTCAGCTGTGGCCCGCTAGGACTCAGCTGTCTGCTCTCAGAGTGGGGTGCCTTCAATGGGAAATCCCACTGACAGCCTTGGGACCAGAGATCCCGCAGCCAGCAAATGATGCGCCGCCTCCCACACCAAGGAAGTTATGGCTGGGAGGCTGGAAAATCCTACCTGTAGTTTCTGATTTCTTACTTAATAACTTTTCTTGTGTTGATTTTAGTGGTCCTCTAACTTCATGTCCATTAACCAATTCAAAAAGACTAAATCTGGGAGAATTATTTGGTGTATCCTGAATGGCAAATAATAAAAATGAATCCCTTTGGCCCAATCATGAGGGTAATCTTGACTATCGGCGCTCATTGTTTTCAAAGTTTGATGCACCCTCTCTAACTGGAGGCAATCTCTGGCCCAATTCCTTGGCAAATGGACATGATGCTTCCCTTGAAAGGCAGAGCCTCCTGTGACACTGGAAATTTGTATTGTCAAGGTAGTTAGATCGCTGCTTGGATACCTTGGCAGCTGGATAGTGGCATTTTCTGTGGAGAAGTCCTCTTTGCCCTCCCTGCTGGCCTGAGCACCCTGTGCCTACACCTGGTTCTGTTTGCCCACTTGCTTCCCCCTCAGAGGAGGTGCTCCCCTGCTGAATACACAAGCCCTATCAGCAGAAATCCAAATGGGGCTGACCTGTGCACGGAGGGTCCAAAGGGTCAGAAATCTCACAGAGATGTTACAAGACTGAAAAGTCCAGACAATGTACACAAATCTCAAAAGAAAGCAGTGAAAACGTTCAGAAAACTAGAGTTGATGCCCACAGCCAACTCTCAATAACTCAAACCAGCTCAGCTCACCTTTGCTCCTGCCTCCTTTTATCCAGCCCTTGGATGAGAAAATGACAAAAACAGGTTGACCACCTGCCCGTGTTGCCAGTGCGGTGACCTAAACATCAAACAGACAACATCAAATCAGTTGGAGCTTTAATCCTTTAAGTGAGCTTCTAAATTGATGGTGGGTGTGCATCCAATTCACACTCGCGTCTGCTGACTGCAATATCACCCGACTGCGCAATGACATGAGGGTGTGTGCCCGACATCGGTTTGCATGATTTCACACGTTTCTGGGTCAAATGCCCAAAAAGTGTAAAATTCTGGCAATTGTGTTTATTTAATTTTATCCTTTTGAAATCAAAGACAACTTTGCATTCTGCATAAGCAAGGTATTTTCCTTTACTCCCAATTTATAGGTTACCAGATTATCCATGGTAAATGGGTGGGGTTGAGGGTATCGGATGGGGAGAAAAACCTAGGCTAAGGCACTTTGTCAGAGAGTCAGTGCAGATCCAATGGGCCGAATGGCCTCCTTCTGGACTATAGGGATTCTATAAGAGCTGCGATTGTAGATGTAATGAGGCACCTCAGAGTGCCACATTGTGTATTGAAACAAGCCAATCTGTGTTCAGTATTTTGTAATATTAAATTTGAACAGTTATGTAATTTACTTCCACAAATTTCTGAATGAAATATATTTTGGGGAATTAAAAGGTGGTGAATTAAAATGTTTGGCGACCACAGATCGTGGAATCTTTTGTGGACTGAATGGAAGTGTGATGCAAGACTGTCACTCAATCTTTGTTTGGCCTCCATAATGTAGAGGAGGCTGCATTGTGAATAGCCAATACAGTAACTAAACAGAAAGAAGCCCACATTAATCACTTTCACCTCCAAAAAGTCAAGGACAGTGAGGAGAGAGGAGGTAAAAGGGCAGGTGTAAATTGTCCAGCAATTCAATGGAAAGCTGCTATGGGGAGGGAATAGAGTGTTGGGGGTCATGGAGAATGGATCAGGATGTTCGAGAGGGAACAATTCCTTTGGAATACTGTAAGGGAAGCAGAAGGGTCTGGGGTCAGTATCACACTGAGGGTGGCTGGAGGTACATTGATGAATGTGTTGGTGCCATTTGCTGCTCTCACACTGTTTGGACAAATTTAATCAATGCTTTTATTCCAATTTCCATCTTTCCCTCTATTTACATGGTCCATCTCCACCTCGTTCCTTCCTTTCCTGGACTTCTCAGTCTCCAGTTCTGGAGCAGGCTATCAATCAATGTTCACTATATATCCACTGATTCTCACTGCTACATCATCACATTCGCTGCTCCTGATAAGGATTTCATTCTGTTTTCCCAATTTCTGCACCTCCTTCACGGGCTGATTCAGTCTTGCATTGTCATGCTGCAAGTCTGTCTTCCTTCTCAACCAAAGATTCCCCTCACTGTCACTGACAGGACCCCATATGTGTCCCTCCCATTTTCCACTCCTGTGCTCTCACCACTTTACCTACTTCTCAGAACCAAGTTAGGGTTCCCCTTGTCCTCACCTCCCATCCCACCAGCCTCCAAATGCAACATATCATGCTCCATCAATTCTGTCACCTGAAACATCCCAAAAACTCCTTGAATTCTTTCAATTTAGTTCACTGTGTTCACTGCTCACAATACGGTTTGCTTTACATTGTGGAGACCAAATGCAGACTGGGAAACCACTTTGTGGAACATCTCTGCTCAGTCTGCAAGCTTGAACCTGAGTTTCCAGTCAGCTGCCATTTTAATTCTACACCCCAATCCCACTCTGAGCTCTCTCTCCTTGCCTCCAATGATCACCGTAAGCTTCAGGAACGGGATCTCATCTTTCTAACTTTACAGCCTTCCAGGCTCAACTGAGAGTTAACATGAGTAAACATGAGTAATCAGCCTGAAATAGTTAAAGGGATTGGTTAGTGCTGTAAGTTACTGGAAACTGATTCTGGTTTCGTCTCTCAAGAAATAAATCAATGGAATGATTACTCGTACATTATGACAGATAAGCTATCTTGAAAAGGAGACAGTTTATCAGACGAGAACTTTGCAATCGTGGGAAAGTCACTTCATATATACTTCTTGCAAATAATTACTAACTTTAAAATCTGTGTATATTTGTGAAGCTAAGGAGGGAGTAAAGGAATATTGTATCACAATCAAACTTTTCATGATTAATAAATGCAAAGTCCTCCTTACTAACGTCTGGGGACTTGGGCCAATATTGGGAAAGCGGTCTCACAGACTAGTCAAGCAACAGCCATACTCACGGAATCATACCTTACAGATAATGTCCCAGACTCCACCATCACCATTCCTGGGTATGTCCTGTCCCATTGGCAGGACAGACGCAGCAGAGGTAGCAGCACAGTGGTCTGCAGTCAGGAGCGAGTTGCCCCAGGAGTCCTCAATATTGACTCTGGATCACATGATGTTTCACGACACCAGTTCAAACAAAACCTGCTGATTATCACGTACCGACCCCCCTCAGCTGATGTATCAGTACTCCTCCATGTTGAACATCACTTCGAGGAAGTATTGAGGGTAGCAAGGGCTCAGAATGTTTTCTGAGTGGGGGACTTTAATGCCCATCGCAAAGAGTGGCTCAGTAGTACAGACCAAGTCCTAAAGGTCATAGCTACTAATCTAAGAGGGTGGCAGGTGGTGAGGAAACTAACAAGAGGGAAAAACATGCTTGACCTCATCCTCAGCAACCTGCCTGCCACAGGGAAAATTAAGCAGGGAGAGGGAGGAATGGGATATGACCTCAGAACCTCAGACTTTCACTGTATTGTGCTGTCGACTTTCACACCTAAAAGCACTGATGCTACTTATACTGAATTGGCCAGTTCAGAATGATTGTTGGTTTCGATAGATCAATGACACCCTGCCAACAGTAAAATCAGGGCTCATATATTGACCACAAAAGGAATAGGTCAAAACAGCTTCTAAATGCACAATGAAACCTAGAACAGGAGATGGTGTGGGAAACATTGGGCAGGGTACATGATTTAGATCTCAATTTTAGTTAGTTTAAACTGGAGTCCAGTGGACTATGGTCAGCTCCTTGTCTGTTAGTGACAAAGTAACAATTGCGCCTTCATGAGCTTCAATGTAGAATCAGCTGCAGTCGGTCACAGTTGATTGGGTGCCCACTGGCAACACAAGGAAATTAGAGTCACCACCCAATTAACAGTATGATAAAAATGCGCTTGAACTTCTTCTGATCTGTGACTTTATTCTGTTGTCCAGCGAATTGTGAGAAATCCCAAAGTATCCAACAGATCTTCAATCAGTTCGTCACAGATTATAAACTCAAAGATGATTTGTAGGTAAGAGCTGACTCAACTTGCTGCTTGTCGTCATTCTGCAAATCTATTTGTGGAGTGCTGAAAGTGTTGTTTCAATGCAAGATAAATACTACCGCAAAGGTAATTTGCTTGTACCTCGTGCCATTGTGAAGTTAATTTTCCTTGCTTAAAAAGACTCATCCAAAAATAATTGAACAAAATAACCTCCAATCCTCCCCTTGAAATCTAAGGGTGATTTGTCCTTTAGCCAACTCACACACCAATGGGCCTAATTTTTGTTTAAGTACAGGGACCAAGGCAGGCAACAAACCACTCACCCCTTCCCATTCAGCGCAAGACGTGTCAGATTTTAAATCCCTGTCTCATTTAAATGATCCAATGTAATCTTTTGCCAAACCCCATTTCTGGTCACGGGATTGTGGGTGACAGGAAACCTTCGGCTGGGATCAGAGAGCGGTGCCCAGAATAAAGTTTTGTGGGAAGGCGGGGAACACATCCCCACCAACTCCAGCAGTCATGATGCTATTTTATGCTCCAACGAGCATTGACTGGTAGAGGCAGAACTTCTGCCTGTCACCAGGAGGAAAGCCCCACTGTGGAGAGATGCCAGCCAATCAAATTCTCATTCCAGGAACAGCACTGCAGCTAGCTGCCTGGAATCAGTGCTGAGAACCAGAGGAAAGTGGCAGGGGTCATGGCTGGGAGGGTGGGGGACATAGACAAGAGGGGATCACTACAGTGGGCAATCGGGATGTCGGGGTTTTGGCCAGGGTGGGGTATGGAGGGTCCGGAGTTCTCTGTGCCCAAAGCGGAAGCTTCCTCCCCAGTCAGAAGGGGGTTTCTGATGGAGGTGCCCATTATCCGCCCAAAAGCGAACTTTGAACAATCTTTGGTCTTGCCCCTAATCTATCATTCACCGGTCAGCTGAAAAATTGAGGCTGGCTGGGAAAAGGGACTTAAGTGGCCACGTAATGGCCTCAATTGGAGCAAGGGGTTGTCCCGTCCAAAGCTCTACCCACACCAGTGTAAAATCAAGACAGTTTGGGACAGATGGGATCCTGCAGGGAATCCCATCCATGCAATTTCAATCATTCCCCGAACCTTCCAGGGCTTGGATGCATAACATTCTGGTCATGAGTATTTTTAAGAACTTAAAGCTTTCACATATAACACGGTAGTTTTGACTTTCCTAAATATTTGATTCTGCGAATTAGAATTTGCTAAGTGATTCTGGTTGTTGAAGCACCTGTGTTGTTTCACAAACAGAAACCCTTGGGCTGGAAACATCACATAAAAAACAATTGGTGTTTAATCTGAAATGCTGCCTCCCCTGATGGGGATGTTTTTCCTTTGATGTTGCTAATGTTACGAATAATTTTCATTGTTTCAATTCTTGATATAATTTGGCAAAAGTCGAAGAAAAACTAAAGTAGTTCACAATGTTGCAATCATGTACACGAGATGTTTCCTTCACCCTCTTGTAAACTAGCAGAATAGTTAATCCAGCAAGTTTGTTTCAAGCAATTCACCACAGCCCATTTGTATTAGAGTGTACATTGATACATTGGGCATTATTAAACTTGATATATAATTGGACAAATTAACCCATTGGGTTCTTGGCCAAAGCCTCAGTGGATTATGTCCTTTTCTTTAAAACAGGCAATGCTGGTATCCAGGACCACAAAAGTACTAGTGTGCTGTAAGAGAGTTAGCAGATTTTTAAGAAGTTGAGAATTCAGCTGCTGATAATATCACAAAAAAGTGATGGTTTGGACTAAAGACATTGCCTTAATCCATTCAGGCTATTTGTTATCCTTCAAGGTATGGAAGGGGAGATATGGAAATTTACCTCCAGTCTATTTGCCAGCAACGTTTTCATTTAATATAAAATACCATGGGCTAGGATTTTTTGGATGGTGGGGATTCTCACCAAAACTGCCTAACCCTCTAACGAGCATTAAATGGCTTGAGGTGGCACTTCCACCCCTCACCTGGGAGGAAGTCCCAGTTTAAGAGAGCTGCCAGACAATCAGATTAGACCATGGGCATCATTTTTTCAGATTTCAATCGATAAAAAAAATTGATATGAGTTTCAATTTCAAACATTCAAGTTAAAATGGACCTGAGAATTAAGGGGATTACTTCTATTTTCAAAAATTAAAAGTAGCCTCGGTGATCCTTAAACATCGAAAATAAAGTTTTGGGGGAGAAATAAATTGAATGTTGACAAACCTGTCAAGCAACAACACTCCTATTTGAATTTGGGATGATCGTTTTCAGTGAAATAAATAATGTTAGGCACAATTTAATGAGTTATTTTTGAGAAAATGAAAGATCATCTAAAATAAAGAACAGAATCAATATGCATCAATAAGTGGAACCACTTGAGATTTTCTTTCCATTTTAATTGCATTATGTTGGTAGCTTCAAAATCAATAGTTTTAATGTGATTATCATTTTGTAGTTTTAATTCATATGTTCTTAAGTATTTTGTGCTAAACTGACAAAAGCCACTTTAATAATAACTAAGCCTACATTATTGGAAACCAGCCAGATTAATTAAGTAGACAGCCTTAATTGTGAGGCAATTGGATAATAAATAGTTCATTCATAGATAATCCTGACATGGAATTTGACCCTTGGTCCGATTGAATCTCTTTCAGTAAGTCATATCTAGTAAAGAACTTGGTTAATTCCTCTACCACTCTCTCGTGTAATGTTTCTCAATGGTACAGCTTCAGGAAGTCTAGTGAATACATCCATAATAGTTAACAAGTATTTGTGTTTTTGAAAGTGCTCCAACACAGTCAAAAGCCAGAATAGGGGTCAAAGGTGCTTGCTTTATTGTAGATGTGGTTTCCATTACTTGACACGTTTGACCTGTTCAACAAAATTTATCGACAGATTCATGTAGGGAGGACTGTTCTCCAGGCCTGCTAGTTCTATCGAGAATTACAGTAACAATATAAGGTACATGTTAATAAGAGAAACTGCTAAAACAGAAACGTGACTGAAATATTATTCTTAAAGGCATAGTATCGTCACAATTCTGCAACAGAAATTTTCCTTTCTCTCTTTCAGAAGCTGCAGATGTCATCAGACCCCTTTTGAAATCCTCTGACAAAGAGAAAATGTCAACTTTATGTGGTGGGGGATTCCATTCTGCACAGTTGTGCACTCAGCCCCAATGTATGCACACAGTTTGATTGGAAGTCGCAGAGGCTTTCCAGCAAGCCAAAATCATTGAAACCCTTTCCATTGCACTTGAAGCCTTTGATCTGTAACAAGTTCATGGATTTCTATCATCCTCCAGCCGCCTGTGTTTATTTCTATTCCCTTCATGATTGAATGCACCTTAAGTTCCCCATTGTTCCTGACCACAATGTTGACAGAGTCTAAGCCTGATTGACAGCCTGTGGTCTAACTTCCTCTTTGAAGTAGTTTTCAGTATATCAGGAGCCTTCCAAAATCTCTGAGAACATCTCAGCTCTCTGGCTGGCTCTGCCTAAGTTGAAGTCGCACTGCCTTGAGTAACAGTCAGGACGTGCATTAGTGCAGACATCTGATCCATTTCTCATTGGAACAAAACTCAGGATCTCCGAAATAACTGGTTCCACTGATCTATTAGAGAATACTGGTTGGTGCTGCTGGATAATCCTGTTTCACTTCTATTGTGTGAGATACTCCCTTCCTTATGTGGTCCACATGTTTCCTTACTTTTCATACTTGGAAGTCAACCAGATATGGAATGGCATAGTGATACAGTGGTTAGCACTGCTGCCTCAAAGTGCCAGGGCCCCCGGGTTCAATTCCAGCCTTGGGTCACTGTGCAGAGTTTGCACGTTCTCCTCGTGTCTGTGTGTGTTTCCTCCAGGTGCTCCGGTTTCCTCCCAAACTCCAAAGATGTGCAGGTTAGGTAGATTGGCCATGCTAAATTGACCCTTTGTGTCTGGGGGTTCAGCAGGGTAAATATATGGGGATAGGACCAGGGTGAGATTGTTGTCAGTGCAGTCTTGATGGGCTGAATGGCCTCCTTCTGCACAGTAGGGATTCTATGATTCTATAATCTTCCTGGACGAACCTTAAAATTCCAGTCAAATGGCGGCACGGTGGCACAGTGGTTAGCACTGCTGCCTTACAGTGCCAGGGACCCGGGTTCGATTCCCAGCTTGGGTCACTGTCTGTGCCGAGTTTGCACGTTTTCCTCGTGTCTGCATGGGTTTCCTCCGGGTGCTCTGGTTTCGTCCCACAGTCCAAAAGATGTGCTGGTTAGGCACATTGACCCGAACAGGTGTCAGAGTGTGGTGACAAGGGGAATTTCACAGTAACAGTGTTAATGTAAGCCTTACTTGTGATTAATAAATAAACTTTAACTGTAAAATACTAACTCATTTACCTCAAATGACCTATCACCCTTAATAGAATTATGATATCCCTTTTATATACCTTGTTTCATTTCCACCTTCCCCTCTAAATTGGGGAACACCAGGTCAAGTCTGGTATGGAAGCGCCTTCTGTAGCGGGATCTTTCTCTTCACTCCACTTACAGGCCGGTATTTGGGGGTCTGCCGATAGCTGCGACTGTCTCTCTCTTATAGGCCTTGAAATTTCAAAGGCCGGGGAATGCTGCACTGGGGCAACTCCGCAGGAGAGAGCGCTGAACCAGGCTCACTGTTTATACCTGACCGGTAACCTGATACTTATATCACACAGCCATCCCAAAACCGCCACCAAGGCCTGAGTGATTCTCTCCCTTGTCGGTGGGTCAACGGCCATCCTGCACCCACTCCACTCGAGTAGGTCTCCAAGAGAGAAAACAGAGAGACTCTGTCCTTTTTATCTCCTGACCAGCAGTCTCCCTTGAGTGAGAGGGTTCGAATCGCTCAGATCACCCTCGGTTCTAGACTCTGGATTTATGGTAAGGGATATTGAAACTGACCTTGCCAGAGTGCGCTGATGAGAGAACAAGAGGCAAGACGGACTCCAAATGAGTTTCAAAACTTACAGTGATTTATTTAACAATAGAATCAACCTCTTCAATACCCCACCACACATGAATAAAACTTATACTTTATACTATCACTATGGGAGAAATGCTAACGGGTACAACGTAAAATCTTACTTTACACAGTTCAAAACAAGATTACTGAACTTTAAAATTACAATACATCACCCCTCCCCTTGCCTCAACCTCTATCCTATCCTTGGGTTAGCTGGGATACTCACAATTCTAAAAGGGGTTCCTTTGTGTGAGGCTCGAATGTCTTAGTGCAGGGTCGAAACTGAGCTGCGGTTGGTTTTCACCTCTGCACATCAGCTTGCGATTCTGGAAGAGAGCTTGGTCCTGCTTGTCTGCCTCTCAGCTTGCTCTTAACTTCAGCCCAATTGAACAACCAACTTCCCTGCCCCCGTAGGTGATTTTCGAGGACAATGGGCTTCCGATCATCGGCAGTCTCGGTTGAATTGAGTCAAGTCCAAACACAAAAGGCTGGAACTGCCTTGACTCCCGTTGGTCGTTATTTTAATGTCTTTTTAATGCTCCTCCAGAGCTTCCTGAACGGTATCCCATTAATGGGATGGGTCTTCCTGTCTTCTGTGGATGGGCCGATTTCCGTGGCCATTGTCTCCCTGCTGGTCTGTTTACTGTTCGTCTGCTGGTCTCCATCTCCCTTTGTGCTTCTGATGATTAGTAGTCTGCCTTTCTGCCGCACCTGGCCACTTGCATATTCAGGGGGCTCACACCTTTCCTTAGCACAGTCCACAGGCAGGTTATGTTTGTCCTGCTGAGCCTTCTGGGAGGTTTTATCAGCCAGCAGCCAGAGTTGGCCACTTTTAAACTGTCAGGTTTCTCCTGAGTCCTTTTAAAATATGAAGGATTGCCCTGAAACTTACACCTCCCCATTAGTAGATCTGTGGGGAATACGCCTGTAGTAACGTGTGGTGTTGTCCTGTAAATAATGAGGAATCCAGTGTGGTGATATAAACAGGGCCTAGTTTTAAGGCTGATAAAATTGGATATCCTAAATTAAAGAATTGGGCATATTAAAATCAAACACAATCAAACCTCAGGCAGGCCAATTATACAAATACACAAACGTGTCTGAGCCTGACCCATCAACCACCCATCAAAGGTCGTTACTGATTCTTAGCAGGAGGTCATTGCACCTCATTGAAATGCACCGGCCTATTGTTAGAAGCCCAGATCGGGCCAGACTTTCCGTCACCGAAAGTTCCTGGGGGATGGGACACCTGGGGGCGAACCCTAGTGTCCTGTCAGGCAGACATCAAGAAACCCACTGGGTATTGGAACCCCCTCCTGGAACCTCATTGGCTGGAAGCCGGAGAAGTTTCTGGAAAGGCAAGCAGCCAGGGGGATAAAGGGACACATTTTCAGACAGACGAGCAGTGAAGACTCAACAGGGGAGACGGCAGTGACCATTCGGAAGACTGCCCAGAGAAGGAAGGAAGGAAGAAGCTGCCATCGAGACTCACCTTTGTGACGACGGACCAGAGGGACTCAGAGGATCGAGCCTGCAGTTCAACCAAACCATCTTTACGGGTAGTATCCTTGAATCTGGGGTATCCTCTTGTTTTATGTGGGTAATTTAAGGGTTAATAATATTATTATTAATAAACTTGTTGAACCTTTACATGTGTTTGTCCTTTGTCCACCTTGCAAATAAGGACACCGGGGTAAAACCTTAAAGTAAGCAAACTGGTCTCAAGTATCTGAGAATTAACAGGTACAACAGTGACACCCCAGATGGGACTTCGATAAGAAGTGATACTTTGCTCCGAAGTCGAACCTTCAACCCGGTATTCTCTGACACTCCATCTGAGCCTGAATTAAGAGGGCAGCTGCCCCACGTGACGGCCAGTCTTCAGTGAGTGAAGGACTAATACAGATTCAACCAGTAAATTGGGCCATAAACCTGGTGTCTGTAACACAAGATGGACAAAATGTGTAGTTAGAACCTGAACAGTCTAGGGAATTTGGGTAAAATCTACGGGAGGGAATTTAGTGAAAACCGAATCCCTACCCCGATCCCTTACCTATACTCAAGTGACGAATCCTAAAAGGAAATAATTATGGCCGGTCATGCTGAATAGAAGGACCTCTGGGATGGGGTTCAAATGTCTAAATCACCCATGGGTCTGCATTCTGTCACAACTGGCCGTAATAGGAATCCTACTTATGGCAGTGTACCTAACCATCCTCACATTTAAGTGCGCCCGATGGAAGACCGCGTGCATACAACAATTGGAAGCGGAGGCAAACACACGAGAGGAAAGGAACTAAATCAATATGACACACATGAGCCAATTCTAGGCTCAATGTGATAAAGCCTGCCAAAAGGCACAGCGTGCTGTCCGTGAGAGAGAGGCTGCGCTGCAACAGGTAGAGGAAGTTAAACGTAAATGCAGCGACCTACAGGCTGCAGTAAAAGTTTTGCACCAAGCAGGAAAAGTAAAAACAGCCCGCGCAACAGACCATTCCAAATGTCTGCGCGAGATTGAAGATTTAAAAGCACAACTAGCCATAAAAAGGGGTGTGATGTGTGCATACATGACCGAAACAGGGGATAGTGACCCAGGGGTAGAGTGGGGGGATTTAGAAGAGGATGCCTGCCATTATGCAGCAGCTAGTGCCGACTGGGAACCCCCACCTCCCTTCCCGGTAGTGGAACCAACGGCACCACCTAATCTGGCCCCCATCTGGGGAAACTCAGTCTCAGCTCCTCGTCCTTTTACCATCCCAATAAGCCCAGTCACTAATCCGGTTCCTGTACCGATGAATCCGGTCACCACCCAACGGACAGAACCACAATGTGACTTATGTAACTCCATAAACCATGACACAGCTCACTGACATAGCTAAAGTGATTGGAATATTTGAACCCTCCGGGGATCCACATGCTCTCTTTGACCAGGTCATCCAATATCGTGTTTTAAACAGCCCAGACGAGGCAGAAGAGGTTAAACCTATTCTGTTATGTTTAAGTCCTGTCACCCGTTCCGCCCTACCCAAACCCCAGAACGTGGCCGGGGGAACCCTAACAGAAATGAAGGCAGCCGTTCTGGCCGCCATAGGCTACAATAGGGATGACCCGGTACAAGGCTTAAACAACTGCCAACAAAAGAGAGGGAAGCACCCGACAGCCTATGCTGGCCAACTATGGAACCAATTTGTTGCGGTTTTCGGCCAATTAAATCGAGTCCAATTAAATGCTCAGCACCGGTCCACATGGATCCGGACCCTGATAGCACACGCCACCGAGGGGAGTCGGAAAGCCTGTGAGAATTTTGATCCCGATGGTAATACACACACAGAAGCCTGGGCCATCCGCAAAATGACTCGTGTGTGGGACCGGGAAGTCAGACAAACAGACACCCCCCAAGCCCACAAAACACGGAAAGATGAACCCAATCCACACAAACCCAGCCCCAGTTTGGCGTAACAAAGGGGGAGGTGGAAACAGGGGACTGGGAAACTCACCCCATATCCCCGTGCCAATCATCGATACAGAAATCCACAGCCCCACGCAGAACCCCGATATATTCCCAACCCCAGGTACAGGGAACAAGATAAAACCAACCCCAGATATGCATCCTCACAAGCAGTGTTATAACTGTGGGCAACTCAACCATTTTGCCCGGGACTGTAGGGCACCACCAAATTTCAGGGGACCAGCAAACCCCGCACACCCATACACTATTGCTGATCGCCGACTCAGGGAACCACAAGGCCTCACAGGACATAGGCCCAACCACCGACACCAAGAACGATATAGAGCTGAGCCCAGAGGCCCACACCCACAAGCACAGTGTTATACCTGCGGGCACCCCAACCATTTCGCCCGGGACTGTAGGGCACCGCGCAACTACCCTGCATGACCATCTCAGTGGTTCCCCGACGATGGACCCCGACCCATGCCCCTCAAAGGACCACCCCAACAAGCCACTATAACCCACACCCTGTACCCCAGTGCACCGCTTTAACTACATAGTCGGCTTGAACCCCCTCACTATACTTACAGAACACACCCCCATACAACTACTGCTGAACGGCCGAATTAAAGATGGGACGATTAGTCAAAACCGTACTGCACGGTGGACACTCATGTTACAGGGTCGAAACATTGTGGTCAAACACACCCGGGTCCCCACATTCCTGGCAGACAACCTAACCTACGGCGGGGACCCCCATGAATGCCAGGTTCCGGCAATAAAAGACCCCAAGGGGCCATTTTTGCCAAAACAAAAGGGGGGAGGAGCCAGGGGAATCAGCTAAACCCAGGCTCAGGACAGTTTAAAAATGTTTGTAGATGGGTCATCCATGGTGGAAGAGGGAAACAGGAGGACAGGATGTGGGATATACGTGGAAGACCAAGAAGGCAAGCCCTTGAGGGAGATAGCCTTAAGAATTCCAGCACACACGAGTGCACAAGCTGCAGAACTGGCAGCGATAGCATACGTCGAAACATAGAAACACAGAAAAACTACCGCACAAAACAGGCCCTTCCGCCACAAGTTGTGCCGAACATCTCCCTACCTTTTAGGCTTAACTATAACCCTCCATCCTATTAAGTCCCATGTACTCATCCAGGAGTCTCTTAAAAGTCCCTATTGAGTTTGCCTCCACCACCACTGATGGCAGCCGATTCCACTCGCCCACCACCCTCTGTGTGAAAAACTTCCCCCTAACATTTCCCCTGTACCTACCCCCCAGCACCTTAAACCTGTGTCCTCTCGTAGCAGCCATTTCCACCCTGGGAAAAAGCCTCTGAGAGTCCACCCGATCTATGCCTCTCAACATCTTATATACCTTTGTTAGGTCTCCTCTCATCCTACGTCTCTCCAAGGAGAAAAGACCGAGCTCCCTCAGCCTATCCTCATAAGGCATGCCACTCAATCCAGGCAACATCCTTGTAAATCTCCTCTGCACCCTTTCATCATTTCCACATCCTTCCTGTAATGAGGCGACCAGAACTGAGCACAGTACTCCAAGTGGAGTCTGACGAGGGTCTTATATAGCTGCTTCATTATCCCCGGACTCCTAAACTCAATCCCTTGATTGATAAAGGCCAGCACACCATACGCCTTCTTAACCACCTCCTCCACCTGCGGGGCCGATTTTAGAGTCCTATGGACCCTGACCCCAAGGTCCTTCTGATCCTCTACAGTACTAAGAGTTTTTCCCTTTATATTGTACTCCTTCATCCCATTTGACGTGCCAAAATGGACCACTACGTATTTATCTGGGTTGAAGTCCATCTGCCACTTGTCCGCCCAGTCTTGCATCCTATCTATGTCCCTCTGTAACTTCTGACATCCCTCCAGACTATCCACAACCCCACCAACCTTCGTGTCATCGGCAAACTTACCAACCCATCCCTCCACTTCCTCATCCAGGTCATTTATGAAAATGACAAACAGCAAGGATCCCAGAACAGATCCCTGGGGCACACCACTGGTGACCGACCTCCATTTAAAAAAAGACCCATCTATACACACTCTCTGCCTCCTTTGGGCAAGCCAGTTCTGGATCCACAGGGCAGCAGCACCTTAGATCCCATGCCCTCTCACTTTTTCTCGAAGCCTTGCATGGGGGACCTTATTGAACGCCTTGCTAAAATCCATATAAACCACATTACCACTTTCCCTTCGTCAATGTGTTTCGTCACATTTTTGAAGAACTCCACCAGGCTCGTAAGGCACGATCTGCCTTTGACAAAGCCGTGCTGAGTATTCTTGAGCATACTAAACCTCTCTAAATGCTCATAAATCCTGTCCCTCAGGATCTTCTCCATCAGCTCACCAACCACTGAGGTTAGACTCACCGGTCGGTAATTTCCTGGGCTATCCCTATTCCCTTTCTTGAAAATAGGAACCATATCCGCAATCCTTCAATCCTCCAGCACCTCTCCCATCTCCATCGACGACGCAAAGATCATTGTCAGAGGCTCTGCAATCTCTTCCCTCGCCTCCCACAGTAACCTGGGGTACATCCCATCCGGACCCGGCGACTTATCTATGTTGATGCCATTCAAAGATTCCAGCACAACCTCTTTCTTAAAGTCCACATGCTCAATCTTTTCAGTCCACCACAAGCCCGCAGTACATCCACCCAGGTCCTTTTCCTCTGTGAAAACCAAGGCAAAATACTCACTAAGCACCTCTGCCATTTCTACTGGTTCTGTACTGATTTTCCCGACTTCACCTTTTATAGGCCCTATTCCTTCACGTCTCATCCTTTTACTTTTCACATATTTATAGAACGCCTAAGGGTTCTCCTTAATCCTACCTAGCAAGGCCTTCTCGTGACCCCTTCTGGCTCTCCTAATTTCCTTATTTGGTCCCTTCCTACAAGCCGTATACTCATCTAGATCCCTATCTTCGCCAAGCTCTCTGAACCTTTTGTACACTTTCCTTTTCTTTGCGACTAGGTCCCACACAGCTTTCATGCACCACGGTTCCTTTAACCTCCCAACTCCTCCCTGTCTGCTCGGAACGTTGTCCTGTAGAACTCTAGACAGACATTCCTTGAAAAACTGCCACCTCTCTTCAGTACATTTCCCCGAGAATACCTCCTTCCAATTTACTCCTCTAATTTGCTGCCTTATGTCTTCATATTTCCCCTTACTCCATATAAACGCTTTTCTAGCTTGCCTGATCCTCTCTTTTTCCAATGCAAGCATAAAGGAGATAGAGTTATGATTGCTATCCCCAAGATGCTCTCCCACTGAGAGATCTGACACCTGTCCAGGTTCATTGGTCAGTATCAGATCAAGTACAGCCTCTCTTGTAAGCTTGTCCACATGCTGTGTCAGGGAACCCTCCTGAACACACCTAACGAACTCCTCCCCATCCAATCCCCTTACCCTCGGGATATTCCAATCTATGTTTGGGAAATTAAAGTCTCCCATCACAACAACTCTGCCATCCTGACCTGTTCCCCGCACCTGCGGACATACACTCCGATAGTATGTATGTCTGCAACAGTTTAACAGACTTCATGCCCCTATGGGAAGCAAGGGGATTCATATCTGCAGATGGGAAACCTCTACCATCAGCCCCACTGTTAAGATTTATTTTCCAGGCTGCCCAAGACGGGGAGTATGGCATAATTAAAATAAAGGCCCACTGCCGCACCTCCCCACTTGGGAACATAAGGGCGAATGAATTAGCCAAACAGGTTGCTAGAGAGGGGAAACTTTGGCAACCAATAGTTACAGAGCGAATTGAAGCTGTGGCTGTTAGCCAGACCAAGGTTGAAGACCTAAAACAAGCCCAGAGCAGTGACCAGGACCTGAAACAAATTCAGGAAGGGGCAAACCCCGCCTCCTTTGGAAAATGGCGAGGCGCAATATCAGTCCCACGTTATACTGCGTCATAATTTTCCGACACACCACAGTTTGGTTGTGGGATGAAGAATCTATTGTTATACTGTGACATAGTCCTCCAACAACAAGGACACATGCCACATACCCAACATTTTATTTTCACGCTCTGCAAACTCCTTACCCCACTCAACCCCATCAACACTGATTGCCGACCAACCCTTCGTATGACACTATTGGGCCTTTATTATTCCTTTACTTATTTCTTTGTTTTTTTAAAAAAAAGAGTCATACGACATTCTAGTAAAGAAAAGGAAAAGAGAATCAGGTATTAATAAGAATTAACAGGTGCTACCTTGATCTTCCCCAGAATGGACTACATACTTCCCTGTTATCTGGGACTCCTCGTCTCAGACCGAACCACAGACACCACACCAACCAAAGACCAGAAGATCAGCCTACGATACCCCGGATATATGTGGTTCACCCCACGCCCGATGGAAGTACACTCGTCAGAAGTCAACCTTTTGGCACCCCTTAGAAACTTTCTGGAAGGGGACGACAGAACAATATCTAAAGACCGTAAACTCTTGCAGAATAAAAGACTTGATTTAGATGCAGCAAAAGCAAGACTGAAGAAAGCAAAGGTCTCAGAGGCCCGTTCAGCAGCAGAACAGGAAATGCGAATTACACAAAGTGAATTTGATCACCAGGCAGAGATCACAAGACCTTTGCTTGAAGGAATTAGCAGTACACATGCTCATCACCTTTGTTGCCTGCATGGCTATGTTGATGCCCAGTTGATCGACTATGCTCAGTGTTACCAGTATATGGTTGAGTTACAGAAGCAACTTGGAAGTTTTCCAACCACATTTTCTTCCAACAACAATCAGACTGCTCCGGCTTCCCTATCATCCTAAGGAATTTCTGCAAAAACTTGGACTCAGCAAGGGCCATCCGACATCGGGAGAGGCTCTACCATCAAGAGCCTTGATACTCTCCCATCTGTATTTAATATGTATAGTCACTTGTCATTTTGTACTGTTTGTTGCAAAACCCCAGATTCGGGGTACTTGCTTGTTGAGATGGTTTGGTGAGAATTGTGTGATCCGGTTCGCTGACGCTCATTGGATCAAGAGAGAATGTGGTGATATAAACAGGGCCTAGTTTTAAGGCTGATAAAATTGGATATCCTAAATTAAAGAATTGGGCATATTAAAATCAAACACAGTCAAACCTCAGGCAGGCCAATTGTACAAATACACAAACGTGTCTGGGCCTGACCCATCCACCACCCATCAAAGGTCGTTACACTCTACTTGATACTTAGCAGGAGATCATTGCACCCCATTGAAATGCACCGGCCTATTGTTAGAAGCCCAGATCGGGCCAGACTTTCCGTCACCGAAAGTTCCTGGGAGATGGGACACCTGGGGGCGGACCCTGGTGTCCTGTCAGGCAGACATCAAGAAACCCACTGGGTATTGGAACCCCCTCCTGGAACCTCATTTGCCGGAAACCGGAGAAGTTTCTGGAAAGGCAAGCAGCCAGGGGGATAAAGGAACACCTTTTCAGACAGACGAGCAGCGAAGACTCAACAGGGGAGACGGCTGTGACCATTCGGAAGACTGACCGAAGAAGGAACGAAGGAAGAAGCTGCCATCGAGACTCACCTTCGTGATAACGGACCCGAGGGACTCAGAGAATCGAGCCTGCAGTTCAACCAAACCATCTTTACGGGTAGTATACTCGAATCTGGGGTATCCTTTTGTTTTATGTGGGTAATTTAAGGGTTAATAGTGTTATTATTAATAAACTTGTTGAACCTTTACTTGTGTTTGTCCTTTGTCCATCTTGCAAATAAGGGCACCGGGGTAAAACCTTGGAGTAAGCAATCTGGTCGAAAGTATCTGAGAATTAACAGGTACAACACCAGCAAGCTTCAATCGTAATGGTGTGCCCAGCTGTTTTTTCATCACTGACTTGAATGTTGTGACAGCTTTTTGCTAAGCCATTTGAGACTGGGTGAGAGGGTGCCGTGCACACACATTTTTATTCCATTATTTTGCATAAAATGCTGAAGCTCTGCCCCCGTAAAGACAGTGCCACTATCAGAGACCGAAACATCTGGCAAGACATGCGTAGCAAAGGTTGGTTGTAGTTTTTCGATTATTGCGGATGACGTTGTTGTTTTTAGTTCATGAATATCAAGCCACTTGGAATGGGCATCAACAGTAATTAAGAGCATTGTGTCCATAAAGGGTCCTGGAAAATCCACATGTGACTGTGCCCAAGGTCCACCGGGTTACTCCCATGGGTGCAAGTAAGCTGAAGGAGGCAGTGTTTGTTGTGATTGCCATTGATTACCATGCCTGACTAGAAAATAGAACATAGACTAAATTTTCAATATTCTTATCAATGCCTGACCACTAAATATAATGTTTTGTGAACGTCCTCATTTGGTCTGACTTGGGAGAACATTGTGTAATTCCTGCAGTAATGTTCCTCTTGCTGGTCCTGGAACCATGACTCTAGACCCCTACAATAGCACAGCTCACACCTCACAGCTCAGTTTGTCTTTGCGGGGCTGGAACAGCTTGAATTGGTCCGACTTGTCAAAAGTGCCATTCAAAGGCATGACTGTCACTGAATTCCCCACTATCAACATTCTGGTGGCTACCATTGTCCAGAAACTAAACCAGTGCAAGTCAAAGACTAGGAATTCTGTGGTAAATAACTCACCTCCCGACTCCCCAAAGCATGTCCACCATCTACAAGGCACAAGTCAGGAGTGTGAGGGAATACTCTCCACTTACTGGATAAGTGCGGCTCCAACAACACTGAAGAAAGTTGACATCATCCAGGAGAAAGCAGCCTGCTTGACTTGCTCTCCATCCACCACCTTAAGCATTCACTGCCTCCACCACCAATGCGCAGTGGCAGCAGTGTGTACCAGCGACAAGATGCACTGTGTCAACTCACCAAGTCTCCTTTGACAGCACCTTTCAAAGCTGGAAACTAGAGTGTGGCATGGTGGCACTGCTGCCTCACAGTGCCAGGGACCCTGGATTCAATTCCGGCCTTGGGTGACCGTCTGTGTGGAGTTTGTACATTCTCTTTGGTCCTGCGTGGTTTCCTCTGGATGAGCACAGTCTAAGGATATGCAGGTTAGGTGGATTAGTAACGGTAAATGCATGGGGTTATGGGGACGCATTTACTATTAGTAATCCACCTAACCTACACGTCTTTGGACACTGAGGGCAGAGGGGAGGGCCTGGATGGGATGCACTTTCAGGGAGTGGGTGCAATCCGATGGGCTGAAGAGCTTATTTCCTGCACTGTAGGGATCCTATGATTCTGTGGCTCTAACTATCACCTTGAAGGACAAGAACTGAAGATGCATGGGAAAACCATTGTAAGTTTCCCTCAGACCATACACCATTCTAACTTGGAACTGTATCATCATTCCTTCATGTTGCTGGGTCAAAATCCATCAACAACGCCCCCCCCCCCCCCCCCCCCCGCTCCCCCCTGGCCTCCCCGACAGCACTGTAGGTGTACATACACCACAGGGACTGCAGTGATTCAAGAAGGAAGATCACCACTACATTCTCAAGAGCAATTAGGGGTGGTAAAGAAATGGTGGCCTCGCCAGTGACACCCACATCCCACAAATGAATGAAATAAGCTTCAGGTAAATGAACAATGAAATTTAGTGATCTGAGAATTGAGTTTCTGATGCATTTAATTAGTCTATATCTGGATTCCATAGTAATGAACTTCTAATATTGTTAAACTACTAAAACGTGAAAGAGTTACACACAAAACAATAACTCAATTCTCAGAATTCACATTTCGGGCAAGAACATTGGACAGCCTAAAAGAGAAAGAAACAAACAGTGGCTCCAGTTTTACAGTATTTTTGATAGCAAAAGGCTGTAATTCCTATAATTAGTAAACATGAACATTGTTGTTTTAACAACCTGATTCTCAGCTCCTGACTGTGAACATGAGAGTGCACCCTTCAAATCGAAGTAGATTGGAACAAAGCAACATCATTGTAACTACATCAAGGGGTTACTGTTGGAACAATTTGCCTCCTCCCCAGCCTAAGTGCAGATTCCATTTATTACTGACTATCTCATATTGCTGCTGTCAAAGCTTTTCACCTTGAGCTCATCAGGACAGACACAAGAATGCTAAATTTCAGAGAAACATTTATACTCCATGAAAATAAAAGTGCTCATTGGTTGACAAGTTGATTGGTTGAAGAATTGCCATGAGGAATGCACCAGGAAGCTATTGTCCCATGTGCTTTATTTCAATTCAAAAATGACCCTGGTCATGTTTCTTTTGCTTGTAGAGGATGGTCCCAGCATGAGAATAAATATATGCAGCTTCTAGCAAGCGTAGGTGAGGCCCATTATGATCCTGAATGATCATTCTTAATTGCATTTTAGTCTAATTCTTAGCACACTTTTAATTCTTCAGCAAGTGCTGTCCAATCATGGAATCACATCTAATGTTAGACATTATTTTTGTAAATATGGGTTGGGTGAGGACAGTAAGTACTCAACCCAAATTAATGGCAAACGGTTGAAGGGACATGCTGCTTAATATAATCTGCCTGTCATTCGGACGCACGGCATTGCACAGGTGCTGAAATTCATATACCACAATACTCATTTGTGTGGTAGGCAGAATGTCTTTTTAGCTTGACGGTGGCATCCTGCTCGTGGTATGACTTTTGCTGCTCCTGCATAGTAGCAGCGTGAAACACTAGCTTCACCTGTTGCTCAAATCCTTGCAGTCATTACTTGCTGTATCTCAAACTCATGAATAGACCGAAGGCTGCCACTTTCTGACCGAAACCTGCGCAGTCTATCTCACTTTACCCTGGAGGAGTAAGATGACTCAGAAATCTGAGCAACAGATGAAGCTAGCTGTTTCATGCTGCTACTATGCATTAGCAACCACCAGTGGTATTCTCTACTAAGATGGTGTTGAGTATGTCGGCAAATTGCTGAAAAATGCACATAAAAGGGCAGCAATCGTGGAAGGTTTCAACCACCCCAATATAAAATGAAATCAATTTAAAGATATGGAGAACACAGAATACTTATAATGTACCTCAGGAGAAACTTTCTACCAGTACATGGCAAGGTCATCAGAAGTGGTAATTCTGGATTTACAGAAGGAAATTGCGCAGATGGAAGAGGCATCAGTTTATTTGTCTATTTATTAGTGTCACAAGTAGGCTTATATTAATACTGCCATAAAGTTACTGTGAAAATCCTCTAGTTGTACCTGTTCAGGTACACCGAGGGAGAATTTAGCGTGGCCAATGCATCTAACCAGTCTTTCGGAGTGTGGGAGAAAAATGGAGCATCTGGAGGAAACCCACGTAGACATGGGGCTCACAGTGACCCAAGCTGGGAATCTAACCAGGGTCCCTGTCACTGTGAGGCAGCAGCGCTAACCACTGCGCCACCATGCCGCCCCATGCTGGTCCACATTTCAGTGATAGTGATCAACAATTAGATTTAGAGCTATGGAAAAAGTCAAGACAGACTGGAAGCAAGAGTTCTCAATCAGGAAAAAGCCAATTTTGCTAGCTGAGATGTGATGATGGAAAAAGTGAACTGGAAATAGCTCCTTGAAGGTAAATCAGTGTCAGAGAAGTGAGAAATTAGTGAGAGCTCAGAACAAATATGAATCCATATTGACAAAGGTTGTGAATTGAAAATCTAGAGCCCCTTGGAAGTCAAGGAGCACACAATTTAGGAATGGGGCAAAAAAAGGGAAACTTATATCACATACCGAGAGCTCAAAACTGCAGAAAACTGAGATTACGTAGCATCAAGGGATGAAATTAAAAAAGAAATTGGGAAAGCAAAGAGCATGGATGTTATCTGCAAGCAAACTCCATGAAAAACCCAAAGTTATTTTACAAATGCATAAAGGGTAAGAGTATAATTATGGAAATAGTCGAGTTGATTAGAGGCTAAAAAAGAAACATGTGTGCGAGTGGACATGGCTTTGAATGAATTCTTTACCCCTGACTTCATCAGTGAGAGAGACAACACAGGCACTGTATTGGAGAATGAAGTATTGGATGGGACAAAAATAATGTGAGAGGAATTATTGAGGGGTTTAGAATTTTGAATGTGATAAATCATCAGGCCCCGGTGGAATGGAAGAAGGGATAGGGAGGGACAAGGACATTGATTTTTATATAAACTGGTGTTTCTGATTGGGAATCTGGTGATCTTTACATCTGATTCTTTTCCATTCACAGGAGTTTGTACATTCCACCCTAGACCTGGAGTTCACATTGTCACAAAGTACAAGAAGGGGCCACCTTGCTTCGACTGACACATGGAAATTTTCTTGGGATCTTAGCATGCAATATTGCTTTCTTTTGTTTCTGATGCTCTGATTGGCTCAATTTGAAAAAAGTCTGTCATATTGCAAAGTAAGTGAGGCCATTTTCTCAGAGAAAACTTGCATGAGTGCAGCATCTGTTCTTCCACGAGAGGCCCTGGCTTCTTTTATGTTTAGCTGAGAGGGAGGACAGAGCCTCGGTTTAACGTGTTGTCTGAAAGACGTCAGACGGGCTTTTCCATTCCTGCCGCCACAGGATTGGAAATTTCTGCCTAAAGTTAATGGACGTTTTGCCGGCATGTCAAATTTTCCAATCTGCTCATGATGATTCCTGTGGCCAGTGGAATCAGAGAATGCTACCTATCACCTCTATAGTGCAGCAGGAGTCCATTTGGATCATCAAGTCTGCACCAACTCCCTGACAGAGCACTGTACCCAGGCCCTATCCCCATAACCTCATGTATTTACCCCGCTAATCCCCCAACCAACACATCTTGGGACATCAAGGGGCAATTTAGCATGGCCAATCCACATAATCTGCACATCTTCGGACCGTGGAAGGAAACCGGAGCACCCGGTGGAAACTCATGCAGGGAATGTGCAAACTCCACACAGTCAACCAAGACCGGAATCGAACCAGGTCCCTGGTGCTGTGAGGCAGCAGTGCTAACCACTGCACCTCTTTTGCACTGTAGGGATTCTATGAAGCTCTGCTATTCTGTTTTTCCTACTCCATTGTTGCTGGAGGAGATTACAGAGATAGGAGAGCAGAAGAGGCTGGAGGAGGTTACAGAGATAGGGAGGGTTGTAGGGCTTGGTGGAGGATACAGTGGGCAGCACAATGGTACAGTGGTTAGCACTGCTGCCTCACAGCCCCTACAGCCCTCCCTATCTCTGTAACCTCCTCCAGCCTCTTCTGCTCTCCTATCTCTGAAATCTCCGCCAGTAACAATGGAGTAGGAAAAACAGAATAGCAGAGCTTCATAGAATCCCTACAGTGCAAAAAGAGGCCAATTGGCCCATAGAATCTGCACCAACTCTCCGAAAGAGCATCCAACCCAGCAGTGACTGAGGAGTGGATCAGGGTTTTCCAGAGGGAATAGTCCTTTGGGAACGATGGAAGGGGAAGATGTGTTTGGTGCGAGCATCAAAGTGAAGGGGTACATTGATGACTATGTCTGTGTCAGTTGTTGCTTCTCACCTTGACTGAAAATTTTAATTGACTTTCCTTCCAATTTCCACCTTTCCCTCTATTTATGAGTCCCTGACTCATTCCTTCCTTTCCTGGACCCTCTGAGTCCAGTTCTGGGGATAGGCTATCAACCAATGTTCATATATACCCACTGATTCTCACAGCTACCTCATCACATTTCCTCACACACTGCTTCTGGTAAGGATTTCATTCAATTCTCCTGGTTCCCTCCTTTGGCTAGTGCTGACTTCCAAACTAGTGCTTTCAATTTGGTTTCTTTTCCTCAACCAACGATGCCCCCTCAGTGTCACTGACCGTGCCCGACACATTTTCCACTCCTGTGCTCTCACCCTGCTCCTCCTTCTCATGCCCAAGATAGGATTCTCCTAGTTATCGCCTTCCACCCCACCAGGCTCCATATTCAACGGATCATCTCCCAACATTTCTGTTACCTCAGATACACTAAAAGCTCCTTGCAAGTGAAACAGTGATTATTGTAATTTTTTCAATTTTGTCCACTGTGTTCACAGCTCACAATGTGGTTTGCTTCACACTGGGGACACCAAATGGAGAGTGGGTGACTGTTTTACAGGACATTTCACTCAGTCCACAAGCCTGACCCTGGGTTTCCAGTCAATTCTCTGTCCTACTTCCCACGCTGATCTCTGTGTCCTCACCCTGCTGCAGTGTTCCAATGAAGCGTAATGCAAGCTTAAGGAACAGCAGCTCATTTTTCTATTACTTTACAACATTCCAGCTTGAACAGATAGAGAAAATATGGAGTAAACATATATTCAGTAGTTGGCCTGACATAGCTAAAGGAATAGGTTTTGCTGGGGCCCAATGAGCTTTCAGCTTCATCAATGACCTTCCCTCCATTGTAAGGTCAGAGGTGGGGATGTTCACTGATGATTGCACAATGTTCAGCACCATTCATGACGCCTCGGATACTGAAGGGTTCTGTGTACATATGCATCTGACATAAACAAACAACACCACTGTTTTATAGGTTATTTTTAAATAACATAAGTGAGGAGTGTCAATCATCAGTCTAGGTCTCCACCCCTTAAAACGAATATAAAATAGGAGAGTGTAGAACAGTCAGTGTGGCAGCTGGTGGAAAATAACTCTGCAAGAAAACTCCAGTTAAACACTCCTGAGGGTTTTGAGAGGTCAAGAAAACAAGTGGAAGAAAATAGAAAGAGTTGTTCACCCTATCTGGATCTGTATGTCAGTTGTGCGTGCTGTATAATTTGTATGTTACATCCCATCTGTAAGCATATGCGAAGATAGGAGTAGAATTAGGCCATTCAGCCTTTGAGCCTGCTCCACCAGTGAATTAGATCTCAGCTGATCTGACTGTGGGCTCAACTCCACTTTCCCATCTGCCCCGCATAAGCCTTGGTTCCCATATCTATCAAATATCTGTCTATCTGAGCCTTGAATTAATTCAATGGTCCATCTTCCACAGCTTTCTGGGGGGCAAAGTTCCACAGGCTAACTGCCCTCTGAGAGAAAAAAGGTTCCCTTCATCTCCATCTCTTTTTAAACTGTGTCCTGTATTTCTAGACTCCCGCATGACAGGAAACATCCCTCCCGTATCCATTCTATCAAGTCCCCTCCAGGATCTGACATGTTTCGATAAAATCACTTCTCATGCTTCGGAACTCCAGTGGGCATAGGCCCAACTTGTTTAACTTTTCTTCATAAGAGAAGCCTTCATCCAGGAATGAGTAGAGTGGATCTTCTCAGAACTGCTTCTGACGCAGTTATATATTTTTCAAGTAAGGAGACCAAAGTTTTTCACAGCATCTTCATTGCAGTCTTTCTGTAAGCCTACTTGTGACACTAATAATAAATAAACTTCAAACAATACTGTTCACAGTACTCCAGCTGTGGTCCCACCATATATCTAAAACAGCACTTTCTTACTTTTTATTTCTTTTCACTTGCAATAAAGTTTACTTATTATTGTCACAAATAGGCTTACAATAACACTGCAGTGAAGTTACTGTGAAAATCCCCGAGTCGCCACACTCCGGCATCTGTTCAGGTACACTGAGGGAGAATTTAGCATGGCCAATGCACCTAACCAGCATGTCTTTCGGACTGTGGCCTTAACTTTGTTTTTTTCCACATTATTTCACATTCTGATCCTCTTTGGTGCTTGTCTTTGCTTCATCTACCTTCTAATTTTGACATTCTGTTACAAGTTTTGCTTTGATCCAATCTGAGCTCCCTCTCAGGTTCCCATTCCCCTGCCAATCTAGTTTAACCCCACCCCAAACTAGTGGCCAATGCCTGTCTTCAAGGTCATTTTGTGTGTGAGTGCCAGAACTTGATCGTGTCTGCTGTGTCCCTTAAGGAATGATGTGGAGATGCCGGCGTTGGATGGGGTAAGCACAGTAAGAAGTTTAACAACACCAGGTTAAAGTCCAACAGGTTTATTTGGTAGCAAAAGCCACAAGCTTTCGGAGCCTTAAGAATTCCCACTCACCTGAAGAAGGAGCTTAAGGCTCCGAAAGCTTGTGGCTTTTGCTACCAAATAAACCTGTTGGACTTTAACCTGGTGTTGTTAAGCTTCTTACTCCCTTAAGGAAGCCAGTTCAGCCAACATGAAAGATGACCTCTACTTGCAAGATAAAATGCTCAAAGATCTTAAAGCCATAATCAAATTGGCCGACAGCTAGCCACCAATGTGAGATATTTTCTAGGACTTGGAAAGGCAATTATTTTTGTCATGTGTCACACCTTAGGGAGTGAGCTTGATGTGATGATTCTGGTGTAGAACTTAGTCAGCCAAGCACAAGCATGGGGATCAAGTTATTTCAGGATTTCTGTTATGATGTTATCACATCCCGCTGCTTTCCCACATTTCAAGCCATTTAATGCTTTCTCTCATTCTGTGATCGTGAAGGGTTCAGGACTGCGGTTTCTGCATTTTGCTGGCATTTTTTTCAGTTTTTATAGGTGATGTGTTTTATTTTCCAAAAGTGTCTTTGCTACTTGGAGCAGATGACTGGAAACTTTGTTCACGGTGACTGATAGCGATTTAATGAAGGCAATTTTTGGGCTACTCCAAGACGGCAAAGCAGGCTCTAGCACTTCTGACTAGATTGAGTGAAATTGAGCCCTGCTGTTGTTTCCTCCCATCTGACATGACGTGCAGCACTAGGCGATTCAATGACGTGGCCTGTTCTGTCAGGGTCACCAGATGATTCATGCTCCCTTAAGAGTGCTGCACTCTCTGCATCAAGCTATGGGATGTAGATGGGTCGACAGTCACAAAGAATGGCTGTACACACAACTTTCCAAATGGCACTATGAAAGCATTGAATAGATACACTTACAATGGTGCAGTCTAGGTCTCGCTATACTTTGGGAAATTCCATCGCACCTTCTTTGCACTGTTGACGACTGGAAGGCAAAGGCAAAGTGAATCAGCGATGACCTGTGTTTACTATGTGGGAAATCATCCAGAACTATGCATTGTGCTGGTCAGGGATGGACATCAATGGAACTGATGCAACACAACTTAGGTGAGTAATTTTGACCCCGACTAGCAGAATACAAAGTTCTTTGTTGCTCAGAATCATTTGTCAGGGTGAAGTCATTTCTCGAGGCCCATTCTAGGGGTTGTTTCACCACCACTGTCTGGTGCTGTGTAGCTTCAGTCAGTGTGGTGGCTGTTGAGGTCTCTCCCATAGGTTGTAGATGGGGCAACATTGACAGCACCTGCTGTACCCAGCCTGCATTTTGGAGGCTTGGACATGTTTAAGCTTTAGTTTATTTATTAGTGTCACAAGTAGGCTTTCATTAATATTGCAAAGAAGTTACTGTGAAAATTCCCTAGTCACCACACTCTGGCACCTGTTTGGGTACACTGAGGGAGAATTTAGCATGACCCAATGCACCTAATTAGCATGTCTATCATGAGGGAAGAAACCGGTGCACCCGGAGGAAACCCATCCAGACACAAGGAGAACGTGCACACTCCGCACAGTAACCCAGGCTGGGAATCAAACCCGGGTCCCTGGTGCTGTGAGGCAGCAGTGCTAACCATTGTGCCACCGTGCTGTCCAATATTCAAGTCATGAATGGTGGTGAACAGCTAAAGAGCTGATCAGAGGAAGAGGTTTCTCAAATATCTCCATCCTTAGTTATGGGGCAAGACATAAGGCTAAATCATTTGCCAGCATCTTCAGCCAGTTGTGCTAATTGGATTATTAATCTCCGCCTCCTCCTGTGGTCCCCAGCATCACAGGTGGCAGTTTTCAGCCAATTCAATTCACTCAACATGATATCAAGAAATGACTAAAGACACTGAAGACTTGTATTCGGGAACTAGCTACTCTTTTGGTCCACTTGTTCTACGACAACTGCAACACTAGCATCAAGAAGTCCTTGCAAAATTGGCATTAATTGGGCAGATCGCTTTGGATTTCAGCAGGAACTGAAGTTAACTGCTAAATAGCCAGACATTGTTCAACGAGAAATCTATCCACAGTCCCCTCCAGGCACAGAAATATTGGGCACGATCTTACCGCCCGTTTGTGCCTTGCTCCCGCTGCAGCGAAGATGGAGAATTCGACGCCAAGCCAAATCTCCATTCACTGCAGTGGGATGGGAAAATCCTGCTGGTGTAAATGGTTGGAAAATGCCAGCCATTAAATTAACCGACCTAAAACTATGCATTACTTCTAACTTTTTATCCGGGTTCGATTCCTGGCTTGGGTCACTGTCTGTGTGGAGTCTGCATGTTCTCCCCATGTCTGCATTGGTTTCCTCCGGGTGCTCCGGTTTCCTCCCACAGTTCAAAGATGTGTGGGTTAGGTACATTGGCTATGCTAAATTGCCCCTTAGTGTCCCAGGATAAGTTTTTAAGAGGGATTAGCAGGGTTAATATGTGGGGTTCCAGGGATAGTGCCTGGGTGGGATTGTTGTTAGTGCAGATTTGATGGGCTGAATGGCCTCCTTCTGCACTGTAGGATTTCTATGGTTCTATGAGGTGTAAATAGAAGCCATCAGCTTTGATGGTCTTCCTCCAAATACGAAATACTTTCACTGATAAGAAACTTCAAAGTTTGAAAAGCCACCACAGAGGATGGGTTAAGAATTCAGGTTGTAATGAGAGTATTCCCAGTATTCGGATGATGGCTTGACATTTGTTACATGATCACATGATACAGCACACAATGTTTACTCTCCGTTAACAATATAGCAAGCTGCGACAAACAACCAGAACTCCAACAGAACCTCACAGAAACATAGAAAATAGGAACAGGAGGAGGCCATTCGGCCCTTCGAGCTTGCTCCGCCATTCACTTTGATCATTGCTGATCATTCAACTCAATAGCCTGATCCCACCTTCCCCGATATCCTTTGATCCCCTTTGCCTCAATAGAAACCTTAGCACAAAGCGAGAGGAACCAACAAACACAGCCATCGACCTGCTGTAATCTACAAAGATAAAAAAGGACCACACTGCAGTTCCCTAAAAGAGAAAAAAGAACCCCCTTTCCCACTTCCATCCGCAACACCCAACAACCTGGTTCCATCTTCAAAACTCACCTGAGAAAATCAACCTCCTGCAGATAGACTGCAGAACCCATCGCAACGACAGAGATATCCTTCAATTTCAAAGCCTTCACTCCAGACGATGTAACAATGTGACTACGAAATAACAGGCTTCCATCGAATCAGGGTCTGCGATCCATTCCACTTTTGTAAGTAATGTTTTTATCTTCATCTGTACCCAGTTTTGGTGTGCATGAGGTAGAGTGAGTGAGAGAACGAGTGATTTGTAGTTTCTTTAGAAACCACTGTGGCAAGGGTGTGAAAGATAAACTAGCCTTTTTTGCCATTTTAAGTGCAAAAGGCTGGCTGCTGGATTATTTAAAATTGACTCAGTCACTCCCAGGTAAGGAAATGCACACATTCATATGCAAATATGATGGTTATGGGTGATAAAAGGTAACATTTTAAAATTGCCCCATTACAAATTGCAGTCAATTAGCTCAAAGCAGGTTTTGCTTCAGTTGTTTTTGAGTCAGTTGTTCAAGGACACCCAGAATGAAAACCTCCAGTTCCTCTTCCTCTCGGAGTAACATTATTCACACTCACCTTGCTGTTTGTCATTTTCATAAATGACCTGGATGAGGAAGTGGAGGGATGGGTTGGTAAGTTTGCTGACGACACCAAGGTAGGTGGTGTTGTGGATAGTTTGGAGGGATGTCAGAAGTTGCAGCGAGACATAGATAGAATGCAAGACTGGGCGGAGAAGTGGCAGATGGACTTCAACCCGGATAAGTGTGTAGTGATCCATTTTGGCAGATCCAATGGGATGAAGCAGCAGTATAATATGAAGGGTGCCATTCTTAGCAGTGTAGAGGATCAGAAGGACCTTGGGGTCCGGGTCCATAGGACTCTTAAATCGGCCTCGCAGGTGGAGGATGCGGTCAAGAAGGCGTACGGCGTACTAGCCTTCATTAATCGAGGGATTGAGTTTAGGAGTCGGGAGATAATGCTGCAGCTTTATAGGACCCTGGTTAGACCCCACTTGGAGTACTGCGCGCAGTTCTGGTCACCTCATTACAGGAAAGATGTTGAAGCCATTGAAAGGGTGCAGAGGAGATTTACAAGGATGTTGCCTGGATTGGGGGGGCATGCCTTATGAGGATAGGTTGAGGGAGCTTGGTCTCTTCTCCCTGGAGAGACGAAGGATGAGAGGTGACCTGATAGAGGTTTACAAGATGTTGAGAGGTCTGGATAGGGTAGACTCTCAGAGGCTATTTCCAAGGGCTGAAATGGTTGCTACGAGAGGACACAGGTTTAAGATGCTGGGGGGTAGGTACAGAGGAGATGTCAGGGGTAAGTTTTTCACTCAGAGGGTGGTGGGTGAGTGGAATCGGCTGACGTCGGTGGTGGTGGAGGCAAACTCGTTGGGGTCTTTTAAGAGACTTCTGGATGAGTACATGGGATTTAATGGGATTGAGGGCTATAGATAGGCCTAGAGGTGGGGATGTGATCGGCGCAACTTGTGGGCCGAAGGGCCTGTTTGTGCTGTGGCTTTCTATGTTCTATGTTCTAAACATTGTGATCAAATTCAGCCTGGTACTGCAACAATGACAGGCATAAGCCATTGACAAAGCTCTGTCATTTTGTTGGCGATCTTCTCAACCTCAATCATTTTAAGGTATTTTTTCCTGTCACTTAATATCCTTACAACTGAAGGTCTTTATCTTCTTCCAAATACTGAATGAAATCTTTATCAATGGCCTTCTGTAGTAGTTCACTTCACACTGTTGTCACATGTTTTATCACTATCAAGAAAAGCAATGTCAGGGGAAACAACAACTGTATGAGAAAAGGGTGCTGATTGGTCGGCAAGTTGACTATGATTGGTCATAAAATTGTCATAGACAATGCACCAGTTGATGGTAACTGACAGTTAACTGTCAAGCATTGTTTGAAAATTTAACCGAAGCAGCTTGACTCTGGTTGATCAAGGCATTCTTCTGAGGAATGAACCAGCAAATGGTTATCACTTATTTTGTTTAGCTGAAACAGGCAAAATATACTTAATATACATGTTTTTTCTGCCGGCAAAGAACAGGGCATTGTGTATTAATATACAAAGAGCTTCTATCAAGCTCTGTGAGCTTGATAATTGTAAATTGGTTGGCAGCGTAATTTTTAGCACACTGAGGATTATTTAGCAAAGGTTGCCCAAACACAAAATTGCATCTCATGTTAGAACTGTGTTTTGCAAGCATGAATTGGCTTAGTTTGGTCTGTATCTTGCCCATTGCCAAATGTGGAAAGAGCATGCTATTTCATGCAACCGCCAGTCTTTAGGATGTACAGTTTACATATCTAGCATCACATTGGCACTGAAATTCCTACATCACATTCTCTTTTTGTGTGATGGGCAGAATGTCTTTTTGACTTGATGGCAGTATCCTCTTGGTGGTGAATACCAATGTGTTTCTACTGCATAATAGAAGCATGAAACAGCCAGTTTCATCTGTTGCTCAATTTTTTGTGATACCTTGCCATTCCAGCATAATTTGAGGTAGATTGGGTAATACCGCATCAGAGTCCACTTGTTAACCAACCAGCACTCTGATCTCATACAATATAAAGTTGTTGTTTCCCCTGACATTGGTATTCTTGCAATTGTCCTGATGAGTGTAAGACCAAAAGCTTTGACAGAATGTCTTTTTTCAGCAACACTGAAGTTCTCTACTAGTGACTATTTCATCGCATTTTCCATGAAGATTTTCTTTGCCCTGGCCTAGTATTTCAATGGCTTAGTTCATATTGCAAATACATGCCCATTACACCCCTTGGAATACCAATATTGCCAATTCCATTTTGTATTGACACTGAGGACATGGACAATGTTGGAGAGACCAGCTTCAATGCCCATGTCAAGTTGGCTTCAGATGATGTGGTGGGTGTCATCTCGATCCGATCACTCATCTGTGAAACATTTTGAGCATCTGAAATAAAATTTATAAACCAGGTTTATTATTGTACAATTAGAATTATTTAAAACATATTTGCATATTGTAAAACTCAGGATTGCAAATTATGAATTGTATTTTTATTTTCTCATCAATTTATCCAACTGACATTTTAACTGCAATTTATGATGTTGGAGTTTCAATTTTATTCATCAAAATTTTCTTTCAATTTACTCACAAATTAATGAAATTATTATTTTTTCCTTCACACAGTTAAAACACTTCACTTCAGGTTTTAATTCAGGCTGAAACTCTCATTTATTTATTTCAGGTCCAATTTCTCAGTATATGATCTGAAAGTTTTTAATTTAAAAACATATTTTATTCTCAATAGAAAACCCCTGTCCAGCGTTTCCCTGATGTGTTGTCTACCTGATACGCTGCAAGAAAGGATGTCCCGAGGTATGGTACATTGGGGAAACTATGCAGACGCTGCGACAACGGATGAATGAACACCGCTCGACAATCACCAGGCAAGACTGTTCTCTTCCTGTTGGGGAGCACTTCAGCGGTCACGGGCATTCGGCCTCTGATATTCGGGTAAGCGTTCTCCAAGGCGGCCTTCGCGACACACGACGGCGCAGAGCAGAAACTGATAGCCAAGTTCCGCACACACGAGGACGGCCTCAACCGGGATATTGGGTTCATGGCACACTATTTGCAACTCCCACAGAGTTTCACTGGCTGTCTTGTCTGGAGACAATACACATCTTTGTAGCCTGCGTTGATGCTCTCTTCACTCATGCTGTTTTGTTTCTTAAAGACTTGATTAGTTGTAAGTATTCGCATTCCAACCATTATTCATGTAAATTGAGTCTGTGTCTTTATAAGCTCTGTTTGTGAACAGAATTCCCACTCACCTGAAGAAGGGGCTTGAAGCTCCGAAAGCTTGTGCGGCTTTTGCTACCAAATAAACCTGTTGGACTTTAACCTGGTGTTGTTAAACTTCTTACTGTGTTTACCCCCGCCCAACACCGGCATCTCCACATCAGCGTTTCCCTCCCTGCTTCACCCTCTCCCATCCGCACCCTCCCGCTTCTGTTCGTCGCCTGGCTACGCCGCCTCTATTTATAGCCGATCTACCCCACCCTCATTGACCGTTAGACAATCGTAAGACCGTTGCCATTAACGGTCGGGGGTCGCGAGCGCCGCTGTGAGTGGAGATCGCGC
Source organism: Mustelus asterias (assembly GCF_964213995.1). Lineage (NCBI taxonomy): Eukaryota > Metazoa > Chordata > Chondrichthyes > Carcharhiniformes > Triakidae > Mustelus > Mustelus asterias. Next base: position 60,274 of record NW_027590776.1, read on the forward strand.
GCCACACATGCTGCACCGAGGCGGAGGGCGAGGGATTTGAAAACGAAAAGCGCCGAAATCAGTCTCTCGTTGCGGGGGTGTTGTAGGGGGAGGAGGTGGGGGGGGGGGAACTAGCGGGGGAAATTTGGCGGGTGAGGGGGGAGTTGGCGGTGGAGGAGTCCGAGAGACGGTGTCGCTCTTTCAATGGCCGCTGGGTGGTTGGGTGGGGACAGGGGCGGTGCCAGTGTTATAAATACAGGCGGCCAACCGTCAGAGAGCTGCACGAGTGCCAGAGTCTATTTAAACTTTGAGATGCAATGTTGAGGATCTGGTGGTAAAAGATAGTCAGGGGCAGTTGTAACCAGAATTAACACCTCAGTAAGTCAGGGAAATAAAACGTGTCAGAGAAAACCTGGACCAGAGAAAAAAAATCATATGGTTTCATTAAATTGTTATTCAGAAATTGAGCTTTTGAAGTAATTCTAAGCTAAATTCCATAATTAGGGAAAAGATCATCCAAATCACAAATTATATTCCTGAACTTCAAAACAGGAAAGTCACTTTTGAATAATGTTATATTGAGAGGAATTAAAAACCCTTGAATCGGTTCGGGAAATTGCAGTTCACAAGATTTATTTCTACTTTTTGAAATTGTTTTGACTTCTTGCTGTAAAGAAAGGGAACAAAATATCCCGAGTGGGAAACAGGAGCGGGCACAGTAACCTATGGTGAGAAATGGACTGAGGTGATGTTAGTCTGATGGAAAAGTCAGAAGAAAAGACAGGTTCAAATAAATATGATGTCCTTGTGGCTACTGCTTCTTGGGCTTCTGGCTAAGATCAAGTGTCAGATCAAGCTCACGATGGGGTGCAATGCCTTATCTTGTCAGCTTGGATCTTGTTTGTCTCTCTTGTGGGGACCTTGAAGTGGATTCAATTGGAATTTGGCTTTTTGAAGAAGCAAGAAATGGATTTGGGTTTGCCTGGTCCATTCTGAGCATTGGCTTTGTAACTTTAAGGATGGAGTAAAAACATTTTTTAAGTGGCTAAGGTTAAGCGTAGGATCAAGTGTGAGATCAGGTTCAATGCCTGTTCCTGCCAACTTGGTCTAGTATGTCTCTAGTGGGGACCATGAATTGGATACAGTCTGAATTTGAATGAGTTTGTGGAGCAAGCAAGGAGGTGCATTCGGGACTTGCCTCATTCACTCTGAGCATTGGCTTCATAACTCGGAGAAAGGAATAAAGAAAACTGAGATCGGATTTCATCTTAACCTGTGGAACAGTCCAAAGATGGGAGGAAACCCTCCCATCATTGGGACATAATCATTGAGAAGATTGAGGGAAAGATAAAGGCATAAAAATTCAAGAGAAAAGTTGAGTAAATGAGGTGTCCGACCTCAGGAAAGGATGGGTAAAACTCAAAGTGACAGGGCTGATACGTAAGGGTCAAGAGCCTTGTCTGAGCAGAGAAAATCTGAGGGGTAAGATCATGGGAGAGTTAAAATGGAAACCGCAAAGAAAATATTGGGTCCATGCATTGATTACAACTTGGAATGGAGAAGATTCAGCTGGTCAGTCACATTAAAACTGTCAGGAGGTGAGTTTCCAAGTGTTTTAATATGATCACAACATTAATCTGGATTTGTGAGACCATTTGGTCCATCTAACTGGCCCCAGGGGAAACTTGAGTTGCCCTTATTCACAATATACCTACCTACCTGCTGAATTATTTCATTTTTTTTTGGTTACACTACCAGACCACTAGATGACTATTAGGGATGGGCAATAAATGTTGGCCTGGCCTGCAATGCCCACCTCCCATGAATGAAAAAAAACCAAATTCAGTTCCTGATAATAGAAGTACTGTTGTGAATTATCCTTTTCTGATCCATTTAGTATCTTAGCTCTGATCAGAGGCTGAGCAACTTTCCTGGGGGTGATCGGATCAAAGTGATGTCCACCACCATCTTCTGAAGGCAACTTAACCTTGGCAGTGGATCAGCCAGGATCTCAATGAATGATGAAATGCACTTGAGGATCTGAATGTCCTACCACTATTGCTGTAAATTTATACAACTATTTAATATTAGTGATAGGAAGCAAATAATCCTGTTGCTGCCTGGGTTGGGGGCGTAGAATGGAAGATGGAGGAAATGGAGGTCACAAGGTACGAAAATACCTTCACAGTGTGAGCCCTCCAACCCCAACCCCATAAGTCAGGGAGTCTCCTTTTAACCTGCGCAATAGTCAGAGATCCCGAGGCAGTATGGACTGCGCTGGATCTGTGAGAGACCCAACCCGCCCCTTATCCTTCTATCAGCGGTCTGAGACACAAATCAACTGGCAAGACTAAAGGTCATTTTTATTGGGATCGCACGCTGCATATAGAATCTTCATCTTGCAGTCATCCTCAGCAGATTCCAATCGCAAATCGAGTTTCCTTCCTAAACGGGTTTCCCCAGGAAAAAGACCAGCAGTGACGCGGCAGCAAGCGAACAGCAGAGTCTACGGAGACAGAAATTAATGAAACAGCAATTTAATATAGGGTCAGTGCTGAGGGAGTGCTGCACTGTCAGAGGGTCAGTACTGAGGGAGTGCTGCACTGTCAGAGGGTCAGTACTGAGGGAGTGCTGCACTGTCAGAGGGTCAGTACTGAGGGAGTGCTGCACTGTCAGAGGGTCAGTACTGAGGGAGTGCTGCACTGTCAGAGGGTCAATACTGAGGGAGAGCTGCACTGTCAGAGGGTCAGTACTGAGGGAGTGCTGCACTGTCAGAGGGTCAGTACTGAGGGAGTGCTGCACTGTCAGAGGGTCAGTACTGAAGGAATGCTGCACTGTCAGAGGGTCAGTACTGAGGGAGTGCTGCACTGTCAGAGGGTCAGTACTGAGGGAGTGCTGCACTGTCAGAGGGTCAGTACTGAGGGAGTGCTGCACTGTCAGAGGGTCAGTACTGAGGGAGTGCTGCACTGTCAGAGGGTCAGTGCTGAGGGCGTGCTGCACTGTCAGAGGATCAGTACTGAGGGAATGCTGCACTGTCAGAGAGTCAGTACTGAGGGAACGCTGCACTGTGAGAGGGTCAGTACTGAGGGAGCGCTGCACTGTCAGAGGGTCAGGACTGAGGGAGTGCTGCACTGTCAGAGGGTCAGTACTGAGGGAGTGCTGCACTGTCAGAGGGTCAGTACTGAGGGAGTGCCGCACAGTCAGAGGGCCAGTGCTGAGGGAGTGCTGCACTGTCAGAGGGTCAGTACTGAGGGAGTGCCGCACTGTCAGAAGGTCACTGCTGAGGGAGTGCCGCACTGTCAGAAGGTCACTGCTGAGGGAGTGCTGCACTGTCAGAGGGTCAGTACAGAGGAAGAACTGCTCTGTCAGAGGGTCAGTGCTGAGGACGTGCCGTACTGTCAGAGGATCAGTCCTGACGGTGTGCCGTACTGTCAGATTGTCAGTACCCAGAGATCTCCCCCTGTCAGCAGCTGAGGGATGAAGCTCTGATGGGGCATTAATTGCCCTGAAAGGCTGAAGGTGGGAGTGGGGTGGGCAGGCTGCCCACATGCCAACCCAGCACTGCATTAATCAAGGCAGCAATCAATGCGCCTTCCCCATCCCCCCCAAACCCAACCAGCCATCAGGGAGGGAATTAGATTCCGCCCCAGGAGTCAGTACAATCCACATGGTCAGGTGAGGGGGGGGAGGGGGGGGGGGGGAGAGGAAGAATGTAACAAGAAGGTGGGAGGCATGTCAGGACCCCTCCCCCAGAACTTGCCGGAATGCACTAGTCACAGTCGTCGAGTGTGTCCAATAGCGATAAGGTTCCACTTGGAAAACCGGGTGTGTCTTATAAGTCCTCAAGATCTTCCTTGCCCTGGAATAGGAGGTCACAGGGTCAGAACGTGGGTCAAAAGGCAGGAAAACAACATGCATGAATTATTACTCATTCCTTCACTAACCGGACTTGTGAGCGGCAAAGCCCACGCTTCAAAGGAGTCTCACTCCGCCAGGGACCCCGCTTTAAAAGGGGGGACACTCTGCCAGGGACCCCGGTTAAAGAGGGGGTCTCTCTGTCAGGGACCCCATTTAAAGAGGGGGTCTCTCTGTCAGGGACCCCATTTAAAGAGGGGGGGTCTCTCTGTCAGGGACCCCATTTAAAGAGGGGGTCTCTCTGTCAGGGACCCCATTTACAGAGGGGGTCTCTCTGTCAGGGACCCCATTTAAAGAGGGGGGTCTCTCTGTCAGGGACCCCATTTAAAGAGGGGGGTCTCTCCGTCAGACACCCTGTTTAAAGAGGGGGTCACTCTGTCAGGAACATTCCTGCCTTTAGCTTATGGATCACTCACCCTTTCCACTCGTTCGTAGCGATCAGGTAGTGCCTTGGACTCTCCTTCCTGATGTCGAGGGAACAGAATGTCGCAAACTCCTTGGCAATCTCGGCAGGGCTGGAACTCCAGCCACGACGCACCTTCACCAGCAGAATGGGAGGCCGCTCAGCCTGTGGATCAGCTCCTGACAGAGACTGGGAAACACAAGATTCACATTCAGAGTCAGACTCACAACACAGGTACAGCACGGGGTTAGATACAGAGTAAAGCTCCCTCTACACTGTCCCCATCAAATACTCCCAGGACAGGTACAGCACGGGGTTAGATACAGAGTAAAGCTCCCTCTACACTGTCCCCATCAAACACTCCCAGGATAGGTCCAGCACGGGGCTAGAAACAGAATAAAACTTACTGTCCCATATCCATTAACCAACAGAAATCAATCCCAGTTCTGACATTTTAATTAACCCCCATGTTTAGGATTGTGTAGGGTGACAGATCAAGTTCCCAATTTCCATTCCCCTTCATGTTGCCAATTGATTCTGACATCACTCTCTAAATGGCGTGGCTCAAATTTTAAGGTTGTGCCCCCTTGTTCTGGACTCTCTCTGAGAGAAATTGAAATAATTTGTATCGATGGACCTTATTGAATCCTCAAAGCCCTCGATTAGATCCCCTTCATCTTCGAGACTCGAGAGAATACAGACTAATCTGTGTGAGCTGCCCTCCGATTTGAACTCTTCAACCCCGCAGGATCACCTGGTGAACGTGTGTTATACGTACTCCGATGTCAATCTCTATCCTTTCCGAGATAAGGTGCCCCCACCCAGTTACTCCAGATGGGATCTCGGAGCTTTCCACCAACAGCAATGTGACTTTCACTCCTCAGTAACGCACCACACGCCCCAATCCCCCTCACACCCGCCCTGGACTCACTGTGAAAGAAACGCGAGCCCGGATCAGATTGACATTGTTCTTGTGCGGTTCAACTGCAGCCAGGTACTCCGCAATCAGTGGCATCTGGGACTCATAGACACTTGTGTGTGGAGGGGGTGGGGGGGGGGGGGGGGGGAAGAGTGAGGTGAGAGAGAGAGAGGAGGGGGGGACGGAGAGAAAGGGGCCGGGGGAGAGGGGGCGGGGGAGGAGACAGAGAGAGAAACATTAGAAAAATATAATCACTGCAAAATCTGGTCATTGATCACTTTGTGGGATCTTACTGTGCCTGAATTGCCTGGTTGGTTTCATTATGTTAGTCACAGACTGACATGCCGGTCATCACCCTTCATTGGAGGCAAGGCAGTAACTGCTGTGTCAATGGTCACAAAAGACAGACAGACAAACATGGGGGAGGGTCTGCCCCGCCGCCCCCCCCCCCCCCCGCCCCCACCTGTGCACAGGGGAGGGTCCTCCCCCCCCCCTCACGCGGGCACAGGGGGTCCGCCCCCCCCACGTGGGCATGGGGGAGGGTCCGCCCCCAACGCGGGCACAGGGGGTCCGCCCCCCCCACGCGGCCACGGGGGAGGGTCCACCCCCCCAACGCGGGCACAGGGGAAGGGTCCGCCCCCCCCACGCGGGCACGGGGGAGGGTCCGCCCTCTACGCAGGCACGGGGGAGGGGAGGGTCCACATGTGTGAGAGAACCAATCATGTTTGCTGTTGACCACTGGACTTACCTTCGCTGATTGGTCAGCAGCAGTTGAGCCAATTGCAGCAACACTGCAAAATGAATGGGAATGAAAACATAAGTTAGTGTTCCTGTTATAACTTTCAAAGCCCGCCTCTCACCCGCTCCTGAAGTCATCCACAATGCCCCCCCCCCCGCACCCCCACTCAATGAGAGTCGGGAGGAGGGACGCCTTCCCACATTAGATAGCACAAAGACTGATTAACTCACACATTGTAGTGCCACAATGTGCCATTTTCCTACACTCGTCTAACGCAATACAACCTGTTTCTCCCGAAAACATGCGGCCCGCTCTCCCCATTCTGGACCAAATAACATCTTAACCTGAGCAACTCTGGAAAGGGGCAGGAGGAGGGAAGATTAGTGCTGTGCTTGCCTCAGAGGGTGGCAGAGGCAGGTTCAATTGAAGTCTTACTCTCTTCAAGTATGTGCGCGGTTACCGGGGTACGGCAGGGGAGTGGGATTAAGTCCACTGATCCCTCAGAAAGCCAGTGTAAACCTGATGGGCTGAATGGACTCCTTCTGCACTGCCGAGATTCTGTGACTTCCGACCAGGTTTTCTGAGACCATCCCCATTTCCCAGGAGAATAGGTGAGTCTGGGCGGTGGGGGAAGGGAAATCTTCCACCTGCTACAGGAATCGCCTCCAAATTGAGCTCCAGGCTCTAGTGTGGGCTATTTGCCATTGGGCCCCACAGAACCTAAGAGATGGGCCCAGCTGACCAGGACAATCCCACTCCAGAAACTCATTTCAGCAAGTGGGAGGTGCTGCATTTTTGTCGGAAGGATTGAGAAGCCCAAACGTTACTTGGAAAATAGGAGCATTAACAGGAGTAGAGGAACTGAGGAATCTTGGGATACAGTACGCAAATCATTAAAAACTAGGTGGGGGTCAAGTTAATAAGATCATAAAAAGAGAACTGGGGCCCATTTTCAGAAGGATCTTTCATTGAAGCAGAGATGCTTCATTAAACTGGTTTCAGATGTTGATTAGACTGTACAAAGTACCAGTCTCCATATACCTTGTAAGACCACATTTGGAGCAGTGTGCACAGTTCTGGTCTCTATATCCCTTGGTGAGACCACACTTGGAGCACGGTATACAGTCCGGTCTCCATATACTTAGTTAGATCTGCTTGCTTGGTTTCATTGGTCAGAACATTGAATACAGGAATTGGGATGTCTTGTTGAAGTTGTACAAGACATTGGTAAGGCCACACGTGGAATACTGTGTACAGTTCTGGCCACCCTATTATAGAAAAGATATTACTAAACTAGAAAGAGTGCAGAAAAGATTTACTAGGTTGCTACCAGGACTTGATGGTTTGAGTTATAAGGAGAGGCTGGATAGACTGGGACATTTTTTCTCTGGGGCATAGAAAGCTGAGGGGTGATCTTTTAGAGGTCTATAAAATAATGAGGGGCACAGATCAGCGAGATAATCAATATCTTTTCCCAAAGGTAAGGGAGTCTAAAACTAGAGGGCATAGGTTTAAGGTGAGAGGGGAGAGATACAAAAGTGTCCAGAGAGGCAATTTCTTCACACAGAGGGTGGTGAGTGTCTGGAACGAGCTGCCAGAGGTAGTAGTAGAGGCAGGTACAATTTTGTCTTTTAAAAAGCATTTAGACAGTTATATGGGTAAGATGGGTATAGAGGGATATGAGCCAAATGCGGGCAATTGGGACTAGCTGAAAGGTTTAAAAAAAAAGGGCGGCATGGACAAGTTAGGCTGAAGGGCCTGTTTCCCATGCTGTAAACCTCTATGACTCTAAACCACACCTGGAGCACAGTGCACAGTTCTGATCTTAATATACCTTTGGTTAGATCACACTTGGAGCAGTGTGCACAGTTCTGGTCTCCATATACCTTGGTTAGACCACACCTGGAGCACTGGATTAGAGTAGATGTGAGAAGGATATTTTGACTTGAGCTAGGGAACGTCAATATCAGATAATCACTAATATAACCAAATGGGAATTCAGGAGAAATTCCTTTACCCAGAGAGTGGTTAAAACGTGGAATGTATTCAAAGGGAGCGGTTGAGTATGGATATATTTAAAGGGAGGGAGGGGGGAGCTGGGTAAACACACGAGTGGGAAAGGAATGGAAGGATATGGTGGTGGGGAGTGAGATGAAGAGGAGGTGGGAGGAGTCTTTGGAGGACAATAAACAGCAGCATGGAGGAGATAGATAGACCAAATGGCTGTAAATGCCACATTATCAAGAAACTGAACAATCCTAATCTGATCAACAGACCTGTACCACAGACAAAGGCGTCAAATCCGGCTTCATGAGGATAGCCTCCTTCAGCTAAAACACAACAGGAGAGTTGGAGGTTAATTCATTTGCAACAATGTTCATCTACCTGACTGGTGTCTCTCAGTCCCCTCTCTCTCTCAGGGTGATATCTGTACGCTCGCTGGTGTCTCTCAGGGTGATATCTGTACATTCACTGGTGTCTCTCAGTCCCTCTCTCTCTCAGGATAATATCTGTACACCCACTGGTTTCTCTCAGTTCCTCTCTCAGGGAGATATCTGTACATTGACTGTGTCTCTTAGTCCCTCTCTCTCAGGGAGATGTTTGTACACTGACTAGTGTCTCTCAGTCCTCGCTCTCTCTCTCTCTGAAAGGTATCTCTACACTGACTGATGATTTTTGATTTGAGTTATTATTGTCACATGTATTTACAGTGAAAAGTATTGTTTCTTGTGCCTATACAGACAAAGCACACCGTTCATAGAGAAGGAAACGAGAGTGCAGAACGTGTTACAGTCATAGCTAGGGTGTAGAGAAAGATCAACTTAATGCAAAGTAAGTCCATTCAAAAGTCTGACAGCAGCAGGGAAGAAGCTGTTCTTGAGTCGGTTAGTACGTGACCTCAGACTTTTGTATATTTTTTCCCGATGGAAGAAGGTGGAAGAGAAAATATCCGGGGTGCGTGTGGTCGTTAATTCTGCTGGCTGCTTTGCTGAGGCAGCGGGAAGTGTAGACAGAGTCAATGGATGGGAGGCCGGTTTGCGTGATGAATCGGGCTATATTCACGACCTTTTGTAGTTCCTTGCAGTCTTGGTCAGAGCAGGAGCCATACCAAGCTGTGATGCAACCAGAAAGAATGCTTTCCATGGTGCATCTGTAAAAGTTGGTGAGAGTCGTAGCTGACATCCAAATTTCCTTAGTCTTCTGAGAAAGTAGAGGCGTTGGTGGGCTTTCTTAACTATAGTGTCAGCATGGGGGGACCAGGACAAGTTTTTGGGCGATCTGGACACCTAAAAACATGAAGCTCTCAACCCTTTCTACTTCATCCCCTTTAATGTAGACAGGGGCTTCCTGAAGTTGATGACAATCTCCTTCGTTTTGTTGACATTGAGGGAGAGATTATTGTTGCCGCACCAGTTCACCAGATTCTCTATCACATTCCTGTACTCTGTCTCAGCATTGTTTGAGATCCGACCCATTATGGTGGTATCATCAGCAAACTTGAAAATTTGGCCACACAGTCATAGGTGTATAAGGAATATAGTAGGGAGCTGAGAACAGAGCCTTGAGGGGCACTGTTGTTAAGGATGATAGTGGAGGAGGTGTTGTTGCCTATCCTTACTGATTGTGGTCTGAGAGTTAGGAAGTTCAGGATCCAGTCACAGAGGACGGTGCCGAGGCCCAGGCCACAGAGTTTGGAGATGAGTTTCGTGGGAATAATGGTGTTGAAGGCTGAGCTGCAGTCAATAAATAGGAATCTGACATTGGTGTCCTTATTATCTAGGTGTTCTAAAGTTGAGTGCAGGGCCAGGGAGATGGCGTCTGCTGTGGTCCTGTTGCAACTCACTGATGTCTCTCTGAGCATGTCCCCCCCCCCCCCCCCCCCCCACCGCCACCCCGTGACTCTCCCTCCCCTTATCTCTCCATCTTTCCCCTGCTAACCTATCTGTCTTTAGCTCTTCTTCCATCTCTCAGTCTCTCTCTCTCTCCTTCTGTCTCTCCTCCCACTCAGCCCGTCTCCTTTCTGCCTCTCTTGTACACTTCCCGCATTTCTTCCATCTCTCGCTTTGTCCTCCCTCAGGCCTCTGCCATCCTATCAGCAAACCCCCGCTCTGATTATCTGTATCTCTGCATCTCCTCATCTCTTTTTACGTGACTGATTCTCTCCCTTCTATTGTCTCCCATTCTCTCGCTTTCGTTTTTCTTTCCATTCTCTCTCCTTCAAGCTCTAATATCTGTCTGACTCTGGGTGGGAGGGGGACAGGATTAGTCAGTGATCCCACTCACCGTATTTTTCACAGCCTGTGATGTGCTTCATTGAGGGTCCGTGCTGTGCGAGGTCGACCAGCCTGCTGAACGAACACAAGGTGAAGGGTGAAGCTGATCAATCTTCAGCGTCAGTCTCTGTTAACCCAGCACCCACTCTGCTCACTGACCTGCACAAGTTCCCAGTCCAATAACACCTCCATCCTCCATCTGAAGTCTAGTTTTCAATTCCCACCATCATCTCACCTCTCGTGATTGCTGTTCCCTCCTCCAATCACTACAAACTTACCTTATTAACCTCCTCCAGCCCCTACAACCCTCCCTATCTCCGTAACTTCCTCCAGCTCCTACAAACCTCCCTATCTCTGTAACCTCCTCCAATCCCTACAACTCTCCCCATCTCAATAACCTCCTCCAGCCCCAACAACCCTTCCTACCTCTGTAACCTCCTACAGCCTCTACAACCCTCCCTATCTCTGTAACCTCCTCCAATCCCTACAACCCTCCCTATCTCTGTAACCTCCTCCAGCCCTGACAACCCTCCCTATCTCTGTAACCTCCTACAGCCTCTACAACCCTCCCTATCTCTGTAACCTACTCCAATCCCTACAACCCTCCCTATCTCTGTAACCTCCTCCAACCCCGACAACCCTCCCTATCTCTGTAACCTCCTCCAATCCCTACAACTCTCCCCATCTCAGTAACCTCCTCGAGCCCCGACAACCCTCCCTATCTCTGTAACTTCCTACAGCCTCTACAACCCTCCCTATCTCTGTAACCTCCTCCAGCCCCTACAACCCTCCCTATCTCTGTAACCTCCTCCAGCCCTACAACCCTCCCTATCTCTGTAACCTCCTCCAGCCCTGACAATCCTCCCTATCTCTCTAACCTCCTCTAATCCCTACAACTCTCCCCATCTCTGTAACCTCCTCCAGCCCCGACAACCCTCCCTATCTCTGTAACCTTCTACAGCCTCTACAACCCTCCCTATCTCTGTAATCTCCTCCAGCCCCGACAACCCTCCCTATCTCTGTAACCTCCTCCAGCCCCGACAACCCTCCGTATCTCTGTAACCTCCTCCAGCCCCGACAACCCTCCCTATCTCTGTAACCTCCTCCAGCCCCGACAACCCTCCCTATCTCTGTAACCTTCTACAGCCTCTACAACCCTCCCTATCTCTGTAATCTCCTCCAGCCCCGACAACCCTCCCTATCTCTGTAACCTCCTCCAGCCCCGACAACCCTCCCTGTCTCTGTAACCTCCTCCAGCCCCTACAACCCTTCCTATCTCTGTAACCTCCTCCAGCCCCTACAACCCTTCCTATCTCTGTAACCTCCTCCAGCCCCTACAACCCTCCCTATTTCTGTAACCTTCTCCAGCCCCTAGTCTCTGCATTCTTGCAATTGCAGCCTGTTGTCCCTCCCCATTCCCTCACTCCACCACTGGGGGCTGTGCCTGGGGCTCCAGTCTCCAGATTTCCCTCCCTGAACCTGTTCACCTCTTTCCCGCTTAAAAGACTCCATAACTCCGACCTCTTGAACTTAACTTTTGGTTACTTGCAGTAATGCCAACTACAGGGAGGTGAAAGCTCAGTGTTTGACCCACTGCCCTTGTTTATTCTCAATCCCGTCTCCACTTACCTTTCCAAAGCAGAATGAAGAGCAAAGAGATTATGAATTTGGAGGGACTGAAATTCCTGAAAAATACAAAAAAAAAATCACCTCTAACTGGGGGAAAAAACCCACTGACCCCACCCTCACACACTCCTGTATCTGGGGAGGTCCCACTGACCCCACCCTCACACACTCCTGTATCTGGGGAGGTCTCACTGACCCCACCCTCACACACTCCTGTATCTGGGGAGGTCCCACTGACCCCACCCTCACACACTCCTGTATCTGGGGAGGTCTCACTAACCCCACCCTCACACACTCCTGTTTCTGGGGAGGTCCCTCTGACCCCACCCTCACACACTCCTGTATCTGGGGAGGTCTCACTAACCCCACCCTCACACACTCCTGTTTCTGGGGAGGTCCCTCTGACCCCACCCTCACACACTCCTGTATCTGGGGAGATCTTACTAAAACCCACCCTCACACACCCCTCTATCTGGGGAGGTCTCACTAAAACCCACCCTCACACACCCCTCTATCTGGGGTTGTCTTAGTAAAGCCCACTCTCACTCCCCTGTATCTGGGGAGGTCCCAATGACCCCACTCTCTCACACACCCCTGTATCTGGGGAGGTCCCACTATACCCATCCTCACACTCCCCGGTGAAAGGGTTGAGAATCTTACCAGTTTAAAAAAATTACACAAGTTGGTCACTGTTAAATATGGTCTCACAGGGAGGCTCTGACAAACCAGTGCTTCAACTCGAATCAGACCCAGATAAGAGTCAAGGACCACAATAGAATCCCTACTGTGCAGGAGGCGGCCATTCGGTCCATCGAGCCAGCATCAACAACAATACTTACCTACGCTTTATCCCTGTAACCCCATGTATTTACCCTGCTAATCCACCTAACCCTCACATCTTTGGATTGTGGGAGGAAACCGGAGCACCCAGAGGAAACCCACGCAGACACGGGGAGAGTGTGCAAGCTCCACACAGTCATCTGAGGCCAGAATTGAACCTGGGTCCCTGGCGCTGTGTGCCACAAAACTCCCAGTTTCCAGGCCGGCTTCAGTAACAGTGAATCAAGTGCTCATTCAGGAGTACAATGGGGATGACAGCTCCCTCTAGCTGCGATGCAGGTTGCTGCAGCCGACCAATTTCTCCCAAAAACTGTTTGGGATTTGGAGCAAGAAGTCTCACAACCCCAGGTTAAAGTCCAACAGGTTTATTTGGAATCACAAGCTTTTGAAGCGCTGCAGTGCTCCGAAAGCTCGTGATTCCAAATAAACCTGTTGGACTTTAACCTGGTGTTGTGAGACTTCTTACTGTGCCCACCCTAGTCCAACGCCGGCACCTCCAACTCATGGAATTTAGAGAGAGAAAGAGGCAGCCAAATACAAAGAACAAAGAGAATTTGGGAAAAGGAAACATCCATCTCTGCGTAATTCTTCCCCAGCCCGGGTATGGATGGCCCCGTATCAAAGGTGGTGAATGCACAGTGCAAACAGATTCAGATGAGGAATGTCATAATAAGTTGTAATGAAGGATCTTGTTTGTTATTCTAATCAAGGGGTTGAGAGCTTGTAGTGCTCCGTCGCTTTACAAAGCCAACGTTATCTCCTGGACTAGTTTTGATTGCTTAAGGGGGTCAGGGGGGAATCTTCCAGTTTTCTCCCCTCGAATTGGCCCGAGTTTTATTAAATCTATTTTATGACTTTTTCATTTGCCCTGTTTGATTCTGGGCGAAGGAAGAGAGGTGGTGGATGTACGTTTTGTGATGAATAAGGAACCACAGTGTGGGACAGGCTGGAGAACCAGGAGATCTTTTCCATATGTCCAATCTATAGTTGGAGAGAATGCGGAGAATTAACTGTTTGAAATCTACGAGCTGTGAGAACGTGTGTTCTGCTTGTTTTATGTGGGTGTTCGTAGTTTTGTTTTATCAATCCTTGAGTTTTTAATTACAGGCATTTTTGGAAGTTTAAAACAGAACCACGAAAACGCTTGCAGAATTAAATTTTGATTATTGTTGTTTTAAAGCATGTGCTATGTTTCTCTGCTCGTGGATGGATAATAATATTTGTGGCTTGTACTGTTTTCTGTCTGATATTGTGATTTTGCGATCAAAGTTTAGGAGGGTTTAAGTCAAACGAATAGAAAGGAAGTGCAATTAATAAAGCTTTCTTTTCAAAAGTTATTAACCGGGATTCATGTTTATTGGCCAGAGGCAGGATCCCAGGATGTTTTGCTAAACATGTGGGAATTTTAATCCAGACACAAATTCATGCAGGTAAGAATGAGATTGTTTTAATATCGAGGATTCATGAGGGGAAAGTCGTGCTTGACGAACTTGTTGGATTTTTATGAAGATGTGACTAGTGCGGTTGCCGGAGGGGAACCGGTGGATGCGGTGTTCTTGGATTTCCAAAAGGCGTTTGACAAGGTGCCTCACAAAAGGTTGCTGAAGAAGATTGGGTCACACGGAGTTGGGGGTAGGGTGTTAGCATGGATTGGGGATTGGCTATCCGACAGGAAGCAGAGAGTCGGAATAAATGGGTGCTTTTCTGGTTGGCAGATGATAACTAGTGGCGTGCCGCAGGGATCGGCACTGGGGCCTCAACTATTTACCACTTATATAGACGATCTGGAGGAGGGGACTGAGTGCAGGGTAACAAAGTTTGCAGACGACACAAAGATAAGTGGAAAAGTGAATCGTGTGGAGGGCGTAGAAGGTCTGCAGAGAGATTTGGACAGGCTGAGTGAGTGGGCGAGGATCTGGCAGATGGAGTATAACGTTAACAAATGCGAGGTTATTCACTTTGGAAGAAATAATAGCAAATTGGATTATTATCTAAATGGAAAGAAATTACAACATGCTGCTGTGCAGAGGGACCTGGGAGTCCTTGTGCATGAGACGCAAAAACCCAGTCTGCAGGTGCAACAGGTGATCAAGAAGGCAAATGGGATGTTGGCCTATATCGCAAGGGGGATAGAATATAAAAGCAGAGATGTCTTGCTGCATCTGTACAGGGCATTGGTGAGGCCGCAGCTGGAATACTGTGTGCAGTATTGGTCCCCTTATTTGCGGAAGGATATATTGGCCTTGGAGGGAGTGCAGCGAAGGTTCACCAGGTTGATACCAGAGATGAGGGGTGTTGATTATGAGGAGAGACTGAGCAGATTGGGTTTGTACCCGTTGGAATTTAGAAGGCTGAGGGGGATCTTATAGAGACCTATAAGATAATGAAGGGGCTGGATAGGGTAGAGGTGGAGAGATTCTTTCCACTTAGAAAGGAAACTAGAACTAGAGGGCACAGCCTCAAAATAAAGGGGGGTCAGTTTAGGACAGAGTTGAGGAGGAACTTCTTCTCTCAGCGGGTGGTGAATCTCTGGAATTCTCTGCCACTGAAGTGGTGGAGGCTACCTCATTGAATATGTTTAAATCACGGATAGATGGATTCCTGATCGGTAAGGGAATTAGGGGTTATAGGGATCAGGCGGGTAAGTGGAACTGATCCACTTCAGATCAGCCATGATCTTATTGAATGGCGGGGCAGGCTCGAGGGGCTAGATGGCCTACTCCTGCTCCTATTTCTTATGTTCTTATGAGTGCAATTCAATTCAGTGGACTATTTCAATCTGGCACTGATGTAAATTCTAGTGAAGGGAAAGTATAAATGGGGCTAATAAATTGATAGCTTTCACTTGCTAATATTTGTGTTCGTGTTAATTTTTTTTTTCAGAGAACAAAACTTGATACTCTGACTGCCACTTGAAGCATTTCGACAATGTGTGGAGAGATGAGTAAAGACTTCAAGATCTTTTGATAAGATCGCCTAACAGTCAAGGTGGTGTTGGTATGATATTGCAGTCCTGCATAAGTGTGCAGATGAGTTGCGTACGAAGTAACTAATAGACCATTCATGCAGACCCAGATAAGTGTCAAGGACTATAGAAACTCCCAGTTTCCAGGCAGACTTCAGTCACACAATATACATATAAGACTTCCACTGAATCATGTGCAGCTCCAGCTTGTAACTATCTGTTGTAACAGGCAACAATGGACATGGGACATTTGTCAGACATATATCTATCATAGTCATGTCTGAAGGTTGGTCGATAAGTAAAGAAAAACACTTGCTTGATGATATAATTAGATAGAAGTGCACAGGTTGTAATTAGACACCTAAACAACATAAACACAAACCTCTATCAGGGGACGTTCCTCTCTTGCTCACACACTGACAACACACTCCCGTATCTGGGGAAGTTGCACTATCACAAACGTTTGAGATGGTGTTGGATGTATTGTTTACCTGTTTCATCCGCTTGCTGATGTGTTTGGTGTCAAAGACGGAGGGGAAGAGTTTGTGAATATTGGCCTTAAATTCAGCAAAACTCTCTGAAAACAAACCAGAGAAAGAGAGATTCAGGAAGGGGGCATTGAAACGACAGAGTCAGCACAGGAAGGTGAGGCAGGCAGGTTGGGTAGGCACACAGGTGGGGCATTCGGGGTGGGTTGGGGGGATGGAGACAGAGCTTGGCAGAGACAGAACAACAGAAAATGAGCCTCACGCTCTATTTATGGACAGGTATCTTGTTACCTGGCAGTGATCTGTAAAACTTGTCGTGGATATACATCAAGTCCAATAGCATATTGTGACCAACCAGAGGCTGCAAAGAGACAGAAAATGATCAGACCCAACAATCTAATCATGGTTTTCGACACCATCACAGCTGGTGCAGTCAGCTCTCAAAACAAATCCTGACTCACAGACCCTAATTTTTATTGTTTCATTCAGAGATGTGAATGAACAGAATCCCTGCAACTACCAATTAACTTTTAAAATAGTAAAACATTTATTAAACATGAAAACATTGGACAACTGGATCACAATTCGACAATGACTTTTTATTCAGAGGAACAACGTTAGAATTGCGACACTCCCTACCACACATCTATTCAACTTCCAGGGTCAAGAATCTCGTTGCTGTTTTCACGACAAAGGTCGAACAATTATTCCGATTTATCCTGTCAAGGCCTTTTCCACAATACTTCAGAGATTTCTTTAAGTTCATCAAGTTTTAACTGAAAATTGACCGTTGCTAAGTTTGCTTTTACAAGTTTATCATTTCGACAGTTCAATTCCTCAGTCACGTGTTCCAGCTTCCATGACTGATTCTCAATTCTTCTCACCGATTCCCTTTTTCCATTCGCAAAGCCCTCTTTCATATGTGAAACCTGATCTTTCTCCATTAATTGGATTTTCCTTCAGTTGCTTGCTATCTGTAACATGTGTCTCATTTTTGTCCACGATATTTTCTGAAAATTGATTAGAGATTGACACGCCTGTTGCAATGCAGTTGTCATAGGCGATGGCCTAGTGGCATTATCGCTAGATTATTAATCCAAAAACGCAGCTAATGATCTGGGGACTGGGCTTCCAATCCTGCCAGGGCAGATGGTGGAATTTGAATTCAATAAATAAATACCTGGCATTAAGAATGTGCCAATGACCCTGAAACCATTGCCAATTGTCGGAAAAACCCATTTGGTTCACTAATTTGTGACATTTGGTTCACTAATGTTCTTTAAGGGGAGGAAATCTGCCGCCCTTAACCGGTCTGGCCCAGGTGGGACTCCAGAGCCACAGCAATATGGTTGACTCTCAACTACCCTCCAAGGGCAACTAGGGATGGGCAATAAATGCTGGCCAGCCAGCGACGCCCATGTCCCACGAATGAATTAAGCAAATATATTGCTGACTCCAGAAGGAAAATTATTACCCAGAATGAAATCTATTCCTCCAATAGGTACTTTGAGAATAATTCCTACTGTAAAAATTCCATTTACAAACTTATTTCTTAAACTAACTTTACACAAAGAAACAGGTTCATCCCTTATGAATACTATCACCTTCATAAACCTTTCAGGAATACAAACTGTATCCTGAGCCACCAATGATTAATCCGCTCCTGCATCTCTCAAAATTGTCAGACGAGTAAGGGAAAACTTCTCCCTTCAAAACAAAACATCCAGAACTTCTAATAGCCCTACCTCCTTCACCAGTACGCAAACAATTCTCAAATATCTCAAGACTTATCCCCTTTCTCATGGATTCTGAGGGAGCACGTTTCACCTGCCTCACTGCTGCAGTGTTCACAGCCATTTCTTATTGAGAGGCTACCTTCCCTGCTACTGCAACTGGTCTCCCATTCAGTTTCCAGCAATCTGCCCAAATATGTCCCACCTTCTTCCAATGGAAACACTTGGGCCTCTGAATGTCACTGCCACCCTCGGCACTTTCCTTTCTGATCCCAGGTGAAATTTCCTAACCGTGCCCAACTGTTCCTCCTCTTCCCTGACTACTTATTTTCCTTTCACCCTCCCACCTTCTATCCTTCTCAGATTTATAAGGATGATAGAAAAAAACATTTGGTTCTATGGACCAGTTTGTAGCCATCTGTCAGTTCTGCTACCTGCCTAGCAGTTTCAATTTTACATTCCCCCAATTAGTTCACATCATCGGAGGTAGTGAATCTTCCAATTCTCCCAAATGATTCATTTATCTATAGGCTTTGTCTGTTCCCTCTAACTTTACTGCCCGTATTCAATAATCAAAATTACTTTGCTTTACCCTCTCAAAATCAACACAGGTGTGTCCAGGCTGTTATCTTGTAAGAATCAACTCATATGCACAAAGGAAAACTTTCCTTACTGCATCATACTCTGAAGACACCTGTTCGGACAGAGACACATACACCTCATGAGCTCTACCTACCAACACTGTGAACCAACTGTACTGGAACTCTTGGCTTCCACACGAGTGTTTCCAAACTCCACTGTCAGGGGGAAAAGAAAATACGCTCTGGAATCTTCTCTATAACAATGCTTTCTCTTGGATGTCATCACCAAGGATCCACTTCCAGGATTTCCAGCTCTCCTTTCAGAATTCCTCTGCCCTGCATTGTCTCATGTACTCGAGCTTCCACACAATCCCTCAGGTATCCAGAATGCCACTGCTTCACAGGCTGTATTCAGATGTCACTAAACTTTTGATTTATCTCGGATGTCTAGCTTCTCACTTGAAATCTGGTTCTTGCTGCTATCCCTTTAACTTCACCCAACAGGACCTTATTCAACATCTTGCTCTTTGTCTCAGGAAGACAGTTACGTTGAAGGAAGAGTCTCTTTGTCCCAACTCCCCAAATGAAATTCCAGAAACCAGGAAGTTTTAGTTTTGCTGCTCTGTTGTCCTGTCCACCTCTTTCTGCTCCAGTTTAAAACTAAACTCAAAAATGTATTCTAAGCTAGGGTGATCCTGGTTGCTGAGCAACAGCTTATTTTTAAAAAAAGTTTTATAATTGCTTTTGCGCCGTGTTTAATTTCAATGCAGGCACATATTTAAATGTAATAAAAAATCACATACACACAGGCACCTTTGTTTAACATGAAGCTAACTGATGTTTTACTCTTTCTGACACAGAAACACAAAATCAAACCTATGTAACACTACACCTTACTACTAAAACCCACAAACAGAAATTTAGATTAGTTAAAACTGCCTTTGTTTCCTGACACCACAGTAAATATCCCTGTCCACTGTCCCCAGGACAGGTATAGCACAGGGTTAGATAGAGTAAAGCTCCCTCTCCACTGTCCCCATCAAACACTCCCAGGACAGGTACAGCACAGGGTTAGATACAGAGTAAAGCTCCCTCTACGCTGTCCCCCATCAAACACTCCCAGGACAGGTACAGCACGGGGTTAGATACAGAGTAAAGCTCCCTCTACGCTGTCCCCATCAAACACTCCCAGGACAGGTACAGCACAGGTCTAGATACAGAGTAACGTTCCCTCTTCTCCACCCTGACAATGTGCCTCCCACTCAATCCCTGATATTAGGTTGAAATTTTCTCCGGTTGCATGCTCCTTACCTTGTTGGCTCCAACTAGATCACGGAACACCTGGGTAAATCCTAATGCTGCCTCTAGCACCCGATCCACACGGCAACCATCTGTCACCGAGTTTTCCAACTGTGTCCGTTTGGAATAACTGACCTTCTGAACCACAACCTGAGCGAGGGGGGGGAAGAGGGAGGGCCAGGAAGCAGGGGTGGGAGAGGGGGGAGTGGGGGGGGAAGAAAGAGACCGTGGGACAGAGGGAAACAGAGGGAGAGAATCCGGGATAGAGGGGCACAGACAGAGAAAGGGACAAGTTTGTGTTAGAAGGGAATAGATGATTAAATTTGGTGGTGCTTTTCCTCGGTAACCGTTATGAACTGATGGCATTTCCGGCCACCAGCTCCCCCTCCCTTGCACACTAACCTCACATTCTCAGCTTCCCTCGCCCACCAGCTCCATTCCATCCCCACTGAAATCCCCACTCTTCACAACCCCCTCCCTCCCTTCCACCCCACTGCCCTCTATATCCCCACAACCCGTGCTCCACCCCAGCTGTCCACCACCCCCTCTGCACCAGAATCCCATCCCCACTAAAGCACCCCCCCACCAACAATTTGCCCCATCTCCCACCAACAACCCGCCCCTGCATAAACCTGCACCACTCGAGCTCGGAGTCCTTTCCATCTGCACCCTCTCCCTCTCCAGACCGTCCCACCTCGCCCCAACGATAAATACTCTCACTTCACGCAGACTTCCTCGTTGATTTCTAATCCCCATTTTGCCTCCAGATGTCAGCATTCACCTTGTCCTGATCTTCAATCTCAGTCCAGATATTGGATATCCCTCGTCTCAACATCAACTGCACCTCGAACACCTGGAGACCTGCAAGGAGTTAGAGCACGTTAACTAACTCTGCAAAAGCACCCCCCTCAGCACTGACCCTCTCACAGTGCGGCGCTCCCTCAGTACTGGCCCTGACAGTGCGGCGCTCCCTCAGCACTGACCCTCTCACAGTGCGGCGCTCCCTCAGCGTTGACCCTCTGACAGTGCGGCGCTCTCTCAGCGCTGACCCTCTGACAGTGCGGTACTCCCTCAGTACTGACCCTCTGACAGTGCGGCGCTCCCTCAGCACCGAGCCTCTGACAGTGCAGCACTCCCTCAGCACCGAGCCTCTGACAGTGCAGCACTCCCTCAGCACTGAGCCTCTGACAGTGCAGCACTCCCTCAGCACTGAGCCTCTGACAGTGCAGCACTCCCTCAGTACCGACCCCTCAGTGTTGCCTATTAGTGGGTAGCAGTAGGGTGGGACTGCTTTGTCACAGAGTCTTGCTACTTTGCTGACCGGAGTGGCGAGGTGGTGTTGACAATGATGCGTTTACCTGGCAGGCCGGACAGTGTGAGCGAGTCTCCCTCCCGAGCATGAACAAGCCACTCGGACACCTCCGCAATCATCATCTTCAACAGGTCCTTCAAGGCAGAGCTGGGGGACACATTGAGAAGCGATCGGTTCTAAATGGAAATTAAGTCTTTCAGCACCTCAGGACACCCCAATGTGTTTCACATTCCAATCAGCTACTCGCAAGGCCCACTCATTGCTGTAAACACTACCACAGATTTGAGTACAGCAAGATCCCACAGGCGCCAAATTGCTGATGCCCACATCACGCGTTTCTTGTGATTTTGGGCGAGTGATAAATTCTGTCATCAGAACAGCGAAACACAAAGTCCTTTCCCATTTTGACAGAACACTAACATCCACAAGAGGATAGACAGCACCTCGGATTCAATACTGACCCTCTGACAGTGCAGCACTCCCTCAGTACTGACCCTCTGACAGTGCAGCACTCCCTCAGTACTGACCCTCTGACAGTGCAGCACTCCCTCAGTACTGACCCTCTGACAGAGCGACACTCCCTCAGTTGTGATTTGTGTTTCAACAAATATCAGTCCGTCTTACTTTCTTTAGAGAGATATAAAGTGTTTCCCCCTTTCAATAAAGTGATTACTTCCTTTTTTCCTTATTTCTCTTTGCAATTACAATTGCTAATATGAAAAAATGTCATTACCATAATTATTGACTAAAGTTGTTGATGTTTACTACAATCCCTCTCATCGTTACTCTTTCTTGCTCGGTCCCAAGCATGACATTGGTCAGGGCAGGCGTCGGATAGATCATTCAAAGGGCTAGTCGAAGGCAAAATGGGCTGAATGGCCTCTTCCTGAGCTGAGACACACTGATTCATACATTTTAGAAGGTGGGAGAGTTGCGGAGGTGGAGGGGTGAGGGGGGGGGGGGGGGGGAGGAGTTGCAAGGAGACCCGGCCCAGGTTCGGAGTCGGGCCTGGGAGTGGAGCTGGGGTTCTCCAGGCTCTGGCAGCCTCATCCCAGTCCACCGCTGACACGTGTCAATCCCGGGTTAGCTCCCAGGTGGGGGACTCTGGACTAATCCCAGGAGAGGGACTCTGGACTAATCCCTGGCCTGGAGACGGAAGGCAACCTGCACATTGGCGCAGAATGAGGTTCAAATGATGGCAGGGCATGATGCCTCTCCCAGTCAGACAGCCTGCAGTACCGTTCGGATAAGACCCGCGCGAGGAGTCGCCACCCCCTCTCCTTACTTGCTCAAAGACCAGGTTCCAGCGGTGAGAAGGTCTTGAAGTCTCGATTCCTGTTCCTTGTTTAGGTACGGGATTCCCTCTCTGAAAAACTGAGGGGGAGAGAAGATCACAATCTGGAGTTCATCTTTCCCGAGCGATAGCCGCACTCCCTGACAGCAAATCCCCACCATGGAGCAAGCCCTACAACCTGACAATGTCTACCCCAGGCCCTGTTCCCTAGTGACGACCCCCAGACCCCACTCGCTATCAACATCCCCCTCCCACAGGCCCCTCTCCCTAGCGACAGCACCCCCTCCTGGGCCCGGCTCCCTCACAACTGCCCCCCGCCACCAAACCCAGCCCACTGACACACTACCCCCCCACCAACTCCACTCCCCAGCAAGAGGTCCCATCCCCAGGTCCCACTCCCCAGCAACAGCACCCCCCCCCCCCCCCCCAAGGACCCTGCTTCCTAGCGACAGCCCTCTCCCCCAAGCCCTGCAGCCCACTGGCTGACCCTCGGGACCCCACTCCCTAACAACGGCTCCCCCTCCTGGGCCCTTCTCCCTTGCAACGGCCCCTCCAAACCCAGCCCACTGACACACCATCTCTCAGCCCCATCCCTAGCAATAGCCCCCGGGCCCACTCAACAATGACCATAACACCCGCCTCCCCCCAACCGGCCTGCTCCCTCGCAACAGTCCCCAGGCTCGCTCCCCAATGACAGGCACCCCATCCCCACTGATTGACCCCCCCCCCCGGGCCCCACTCCCTAACAGCTCCGCCGGGGCTCAGACCCACCGCTAGCCAACAGCTCCCTTACACTCCACCCCGTGCCCCTTGCGATAGCTTTTCCCCACCCAACGGGCCCCAATTCCTGTTGATAGCAGCCACCCTGCACCCCCCACCCCCCCGCCATCTGAACCCTTCAGGCCGCCTAGGCCCTGTTCCCCCAGCAACAATCTCCAAGGCTTCAGCTCCTAGCAACAGCCCCACACTTCCCCGACCCCATCGACAGCCTCCTCCCACCCCCACTACTCCCCGTGGCCTCACTCCCCGCCGGCGTCGATTCCACTGACAGCCCCCCGAGCAAACACCACCCCCACCCCCCTCCACAGACCTTGCTCCCTAACAACAGCACCCCCCGCAGGCCTCAGTTCCCACCAACACCCAGAGGGCCCTGTCCCCATAACAACAGCCCGTGGGCCCTGCTCCCTCAGCGGCGGCCTCACAGTCTCTACTCACTCAGGCCAGCGACCTACCTTCTCGAAATCAAACCCGTATTTAGTGAGGAAAGAGCAGCTTGAGGACTGGAATGTGAATTCGGCATCCAGAGGCCCGAAACTCGGCGGGAAGAGGTAGAAGTTGTAGCAGAGAGCAGAAAACCTGGGCGGTGAAGGGGAATTAAACAACCGTAACCTAAAAGCTGAATATAGGAATCTATACTTACCTAATAACAGGTAAGAAGTCCCAAAGTGTTTCACAGGAATAGCAATGAGACAAATATTTGAGTCCGAGCCACATAATGAGATGTTAGGGACCAGCGGTAAAGAGCTTGGTCAAAGCGATCGACTTTATGAAGTGTCTTAAAGAGAGAGACAGAGAGAGGGAGAGGAGGAGGAAGAGGGAGAGGGTGGGACAGAGGGAGGGCAGTATAGAGATTTAGAGACAGAATTCCAGCGCTTTAGGACCCCCCCAGCAGCCTCAGATCTCAGAGGCTCGTGGAGGTCACAGAGATAGGGAGGGTTGTAGGGGCTGAAGGAAGTTACAGAGATAGGGAGGGTTGCCGGGACTGGAGGAGGTTACAGAGATAGGGAGAGTTGTAGGGGCTGGAGGAGGTTACAGAAAAAAGGAGGGTTGTAGGGGCTGGAGGAGGTTAGAGAGATGGGGAGAGTTGTAGGGGCTGGAGGAGATCACAGAGATTGGGAGGGTTGCCGGGACTGGAGGAGGTTACAGAGATAGGGAGGGTTGTAGGGATTGGAGTAGGTTACAGAGATAGGGAGGGTTGTAGAGGCTGGAGGAGGTTACAGAGATAGGGAGGGTTGTAGAGGCTGTAGGAGGTTACAGAGATAGGGAGGGTTGTAGGGGCTGGAGGAGGTTACAGAGATAGGGAGGGTTGTAGAGGCTGTAGGAGGTTACAGAGATAGGGAGGGTTGTAGGGGCTGGAGGAGGTTACAGAGATAGGGAGGGTTGTAGGGGCTGGAGGAGGTTACACAGATAGGGAGGGTTGCAGGAGCTGGAGGAGGTTACAAAGATAAGGAGAGTTGCAGGGGCTGGAGGAGGTTACAGAGATAGGGAGGGTTGTAGGGGCTGGAGGAGGTTACAGAGATAGGGAGGGTTGTAGGAGCTGGAGGAGGTTACAGAGATAGGGAGGGTTGTAGGGGCTGGAGGAGGTTACAGAGATAGGGAGGGTTGTAGGGGCTGGAGGAGGTTACAGAGATAGGGAGGGTTGTAGGGGCTGGAGGAGGTTACAGAGATAGGGAGTGTTGTCGGGGCTGGAGGAGGTTACAGAGATAGGGAGAGTTGTAGGGGCTGTGGAAGTTAGAAAGGTCGCAGTAAGTGAAGGGTCAGACCCTGACCTCCCAACCCCTGATGAACCTACTCACGCATTGGTTGTATCAGACTGTTGGGTAAACAAGGAGAGGCCTTTAAAGAGAAAAAAAAGGTATTTAAAGACTGACAGTGACCAGAAAATCTGGATAAATCCACCCGGGCTGGGTGTTGTCTTCATCGCAGATTTTGTATATTATTTATTAAAAGGGGACATTACAGGGGTTTCACAGCACAGACCATTTGGCCCACCTGCTCCATGCTGGGGTTTATGTTCCATCGAGCCTCCTCACATCCTCTCTTTATCTCACCTCGTTACAATATCCTTCAATTCCTTTCCCTCACATGTTTATCCAGCTTCCCCCAAAATATAACTACACGCTTCACCTCAACTATTCCCCGTGGGAGCGAGTCCCCGCAGTCTCCCCCATGGGGGCGCGTCCCCGCAGTCTCCCCGTTCCCCCATGGGGGCGCGTCCCCGCAGTCTCCCCCATGGGGGCGAGTCCCCGCAGTCTCCCCGCTCCCCCATGGGGGCGAGTCCCCGCAGTCTCCCCCATGGGGGCGAGTCCCCGCAGTCTCCCCGCTCCCCCATGGGGGCGAGTCCCCGCAGTCTCCCTGCTCCCCCGTGGGGGCGAGTCCCCGCAGTCTCCCCGCTCCCCCCTGGGAGAGAGTTCTGCGTTCTCCCTACTCCTCAGTGTGGGTGAGTCCCCGCATTTCTCCCACTTACCCCCATGGGGGGTGAGTCCTGCATTCCCCCCGCTCCCCGTGGGGGGCAAGTCCCCTCGGGGGGGGGGACCCCGCATTCTCCCCACTCCCCCCCCCCCCCCCCCCGGGAGAGAGTTCTACACCACTCCCTGGGTAAAGGAAGTTCTCAATTCCCCATCTGTTCATGATTCTCTGATACTGAAGGTCTCTCGTTCGGGTTCCACCCACCAAAAACACAGAACCATCTTCTCTACTTCTGACCTAGCAAAACCCCTTTCCTCGTTTCGAAAGCCATTCCCCCACCCCCCGCCCCCCGCGACCTGGTCCCATCTTTGGAAATCTGCCCCCTGTTGGTTTAGTCTTTCCCGTTCCTCCCATGGGTTACTTTGACTTCTGCTGTTCGAGCGACAAGAGACTGCGGCTCAGGAGGCCCTTTGGCCCAGTGATCCTTGTGATAGTCCTTCCAAAGAGCATCCGGTGTGCCACCAACCCCATTCCCGTCCCCTCGCTGTCGTCCCCTCCCCATGATGAAGGGGAGAGATAGAGTGAACGTTCAAAGACTATTTCCTCGGGTGGATGGAGCTATTACAAGGGGGCATAACTATAGGGTTCGTGGTGGGAGATACAGGACGGATATCAGAGGTAGGTTCTTTACGCAGAGAGTGGTTGGGGTGTGGAATGGACTGCCTGCAGTGATAGTGGAGTCAGACACTTTAGGAACATTTAAGCGGTTATTGGATAGGCACATGGAGCACACCAGGATGGTAGGGAGTGGGATAGCTTGATCTTGGTTTCAGATAAAGCTCGGCACAACATCGTGGGCCGAAGGGCCTGTTCTGTGCTGTACTGTTCTATGTTCTATCCCAGAAAATGATTCCTTTTCCAAGAATCAGTCCGGATTCCACACCGTTTATGTCCAATTTGCCAGCCGCTTACCGATCTGGGACACGGTGAACCTCGTCACACTTGGCCTCAGTTTCCCGTAGCGTTCCTCCGGGGAGTCAAACAAGCTGCAGTCAGGGAAACTCTGGTTAATAACTTCCTTCTCCAACCTTCCCCACATCCTGACTCCATTCCCAGCCTGACCAATTCTCGTCCTTCCCCCTCCATTCTTTAATGGGGGATGTGGGCATCGCTGGTTAGGCCCAGCATTTATTGCCCACCCCTAATTGCCCCTTGAAAAGGTGATGCTGAGCTGACTTCTTGAACTGCTGCAGTCCCTGGGACGTAGGTACACCTGCAGCGCTGTTAGGGAGGGAGTTCCAGGATTTTGACCGAGCCACAGTGAAGGAATGGTCGATATATCTCCAAGTGAGTGTCTTGGAGGGGAACCTCCAGGCGGTGGTGTTCACATGTATCTGCTGATCTTGTCCTTCTAGATGATAACAGTTGTGGGTTTGGAAGGTGCTGCCTAAGGAGCTTTGGTGAGTTCCTGCAGTGCATCCTGTCGATGGTACACACAGGGCTGTCACTGTGCTTCTGTGGTGGAGGGAGTGAATGTTTGTGGAAGGGGTGCCAATCAAGTGGGGCTGTTTTGTCCTGGATGGTATTGAATTTTAGTGTTGTTGGAGTTGCACCCATCCAGGCAAGTGGGGAGTATTCCATCACACTCCTGACTTGCGCCTTGTAGATGGTGGACAGGCTTTGGGGAGTCAGGAGGCGAGTTACTCCTTGCAGGACTCCTAGTCTTGGACCTGCTGTTGTAGCCACAGTATTTATATGGCTAGTCCAGTTCAGTTTCTGGTCAGTGGTAACGCCAGAGTGTTGATAGTGGGGGGGCTCAGTGATGGTGATACTATTGAATGTGAAGGAAATGGTGAGATCCTCTCTTGTTGGAGATGGTCATTTCCTGGCACTTGTGTGGCGTGACTGTTCCTTGTCAGTCCAAGTCTGTACGTTGTCCAGGTCTTGCTGCATTTGGACACAGACTATCCCAAGCTCCTATTCTGTTCCAATTAAATTCACTGTTTCCCTCTTTCCAACTGTCCCTGCCTTATACTCGTCAAAACCTGTTACATCTCTGACATGTTCCAGTTCTGCTGCAGATTAAATGGGCGGAAACATTAACTCAGTTTCTCGCTCCACAGACATGACTTATTCTGCTCTGTACTTCCAGCCATTTCCATCTGTTGTATTTACCTACCGCGTCAGAAAATCCTCCTCACCGTCCGAGGCAAACCATTCGGAACCTCAAGATACAATCCTGGGATGGTCACATCGCAAAAACCATGACCGTTAACTTCCACACACACTACATTGTCCGCCTTTGTAACATCCGTGTAACTGTTACCCCCGACTATTCTCAACCCCCCTGTCCAGATTCCTATTCCGACCCACATCTAATCTGAGTCCTTGCAGTTTCCAATCCTGCCGGCATCAACACCCATTTGTTTATGATTCCTGTGCTCGGAGTCACAGGGTCAGCGCTGAGGGAGCGCCGCACTGTCTGGGGGTCAGCGCTGAGGGAGCGCCGCCCCGTCAGGGGGGACAGCGCTGAGGGAGCGCCGCCCCGTCAGGGGGTCAGCGCTGAGGGAGCGCCGCCCCGTCAGGGGGTCAGTGCTGAGGGAGTGCCGCACTGTCAGAGGGTCAGTACTGAGGGAGTGCTGCACTGTCTGGGGGTCAGTACTGAGGGAGCGCCGCACTGTCAGAGGGTCAGTGCTGAGGGAGTGCCGCACTGTCAGAGGGTCAGTACTGAGGGAGTGCTGCACTGTCTGGGGGTCAGCGCTGAGGGAGCGCCGCCCCATCAGGGGGTCAGTGCTGAGGGAGCGCCGCCCCGTCAGGGGGTCAGCGCTGAGGGAGCGCCGCCCCGTCAGGGGGGACAGCGCTGAGGGAGTGCCGCACTGTCTGGGGGTCAGTGCTGAGGGAGTGCCGCACTGTCAGAGGGTCAGTACTGAGGGAGTGCTGCACTGTCAGAGGGTCAGTACTGAGAGAGTGCTGCACTGTCCGGGGGTCAGCGCTGAGGGAGTGCTGCACTGTCAGAGGGTCAGTACTGAGGGAGTGCTGCACTGTCAGAGAGTCAGTACTGAGGGAGTGCCGCACTGTCAGAGGGTCAGTACTGAGGGAGTGCCGCACTGTCAGAGAGTCAGTACTGAGGGAGTGCCGCACTGTCAGAGGGTCAGTACTGAGGGAGTGCTGCACTGTCAGAGAGTCAGTACTGAGGGAGTGCCGCACTGTCAGAGGGTCAGTGCTGAGGGAGTGCCGCACTGTCCGGGGGTCAGCGCTGAGGGAGTGCCGCACTGTCAGAGGGTCAGCGCTGAGGGAGTGCCGCACTGTCCGGGGGTCAGCGCTGAGGGAGTGCCGCCCCATCAGGGGGTCAGCGCTGAGGGAGCGCCGCACCGTCAGAGGGTCAGCGCTGAGGGAGCGCCGCACTGTCAGAGGGTCAGCGCTGAGGGAGCGCCGCACTGTCTGAGGGTCAGCGCTGAGGGAGTGCCGCACTGTCAGAGGGTCAGCACTGAGGGAGCGCCGCACTGTCAGAGGGTCAGCGCTGAGGATGCGCCGCACTGTCCGGGGGTCAGCGCTGAGGATGCGCCGCACTGTCAGAGGGTCAGCGCTGAGGATGTGCCACGCTGCACTGTCAGACAGTCAGCACAGGGGGAGTGCTGCACTCTCTGCACCCTCTCCGTTGGACAAAAAGGATGCCACCAGTTCCACTATTCTCCTTGGAGGCCTGGGGTTCAGTATTTCTCCATCAGGCTACATCACTATAATATATTCTTGATGACTATCACATTGCTGTTTGAGAGAGTTTTCTTTGTGTGAAATAGCTGCTGCATTTCCAACATTACAATGGAAATTACATTGGCTGTAATGTGATTTGAGTTGTTTTGTGATGGTGAAAGGCAATGTTGTAATTCTGTTCCATTGTCTGCTTTAATGCTACAGCATATTAGAATGTTAAAGCACTGTGCAAATGTTAATTATTGATTTTGTTGTTACACAAGTCACTGATTTCTTTCAAGTCAGTCAGAAGTAGCAAAACAATCATCAAATTATACAGAAGGGAGGCTATTTGGTCATCGTGTCCTGTGCCAGCTCTGTGATACATCGCCCCAGTTAGTCCCACGCTTCCCTATTTCTCAGTAAATTATTCCTTTTCAAGTATATCCCTCTTTTGAAAGTTCCTGTTGAATCTGCTTCCACCGCCCTTTCAGGCAGCGCCTTGCAGGTCACAACAACTCGCTGCGTTTAAATACAAATTCTCCTCATCTCCCCTTCTGGTTCTTTTCCCGATTCTCTTTAATCTGTGTCCCCTCTGGTTATCCACCTTCCTGACACTGGAAACACTTTCTGCTCATTCACTTTATCCAAAACTGCCCCAAGATTTGAACGCTTCAATTCAATCTCTTCCTTAACTTTCTCTGCTCAGAGGAGAACAATCCCAGCTTCTCTCCGGCACGAACTGATGCTCCCTCATTCTTGGCGCCGTGCTGGTAAATCTCCCATCATGTTCTCAAGGAAACAATCTCAGCTTCCATAAGTCCTTCCAGGTTAGTGAGCTTGAACGACCAGAGCAGTCCTTACCTCAGCTGTCCAGTGGGGGAGCTGCTGGAATGCAAACCTGTCAACTCCGTGTCGATCGCTAGATATAAACGACACACATTCCAGTTAGATAACATCAGTTAAACATTTCTTTCGCAAGGTTTAAACAAACCCAACAACATTCATCAGAGAAGGTCTGCACATAGTCGAAATGTCTCCTGTTGTAAAGCTGGTCAGTCAATGACTGATTTCACATTTTTTCCTGGCCATTAAACTGTTCAGCAAAGCGAGGACACACAACCTATTGCTCAATGCAGCTTCCTTACAGTGTAGCACGAAGGGAGTGCTGCACTGTCAGAGGGTCAGTACTGAGGGAGTGCTGCACTGTCAGAGGGTCAGTACTGAGAGAGTGCTGCACTGTCAGAGGGTCAGTACTGAGGGAGCGCTGCACTGTCAGAGGGTCAGTACTGAGGGAGCGCTGCACTGTCAGAGGGTCAGTACTGAGGGAGCGCTGCACTGTCAGAGGGTCAGTACTGAGGGAGCGCTGCACTGTCAGAGGGTCAGTACTGAGGGAGCGCTGCACTGTCAGAGGGTCAGTACTGAGGGAGCGCTGCACTGTCAGAGGGTCAGTACTGAGGGAGCGCCGCACTGTCAGAGGGTCAGTACTGAGGGAGCGCTGCACTGTCAGAGGGTCAGTACTGAGGGAGTGCTGCACTGTCAGAGAGTCAGTACTGAGGGAATGCTGCACTGTCAGAGGGTCAGTACTGAGAGAGCGCTGCACTGTCTGAGGGTCAGTACTGAGAGAGCGCTGCACTGTCTGAGGGTCAGTACTGAGAGAGCGCTGCACTGTCTGAGGGTCAGTACTGAGGGAGTGCCGCACTGTCTGAGGGTCAGTACTGAGAGAGCGCTGCACTGTCAGAGGGTCAGTACTGAGGGAGCGCTGCACTGTCTGAGGGTCAGTACTGAGGGAGCGCTGCACTGTCTGAGGGTCAGTACTGAGAGAGCGCTGCACTGTCTGAGGGTCAGTACTGAGGGAATGCTGCACTGTCAGAGGGTCAGTACTGAGAGAGCGCTGCACTGTCTGAGAGTCAGTACTGAGGGAGTGCTGCACTGTTAGAGCTTGTTTTCCTAAATAACTTGCAAGTCCTGGAAGGAAATAAACAAAGCAACACCACATGCAAGTGGCAGCTCAGCGACTTGCATTCATAACTCCCAAACAGAGAGCTCTGAATCTGGACTCCAAGCTTTCTTTGCAGTTGTGTGGTCTGGAAAACAAAATTAGGTTTTCCTATCCCTCACCAGCTTGGTCTGGTGGCTGCAACACACAACACTTCTGGCTATCCTGCCTGTTGTACAAGTTTAAAGTCTGATTTAACCAGATCCTAACAGTGAAAATGACTCTCATTCAGAGCAGCATTTCAGGCGGGTCTGTAAGAGTCCTGTTGGTTTTGAGAGAACCAGTGGTGCGGTCATACAACAGACAACTGAGAGAAAAATTATTGCAGACAAGCTTTGGAAGTGTCTTCGTTGAAAACAGAACCGGAATGTAGCTAGGGAATGAATTCTCCCCCTGTTCCTGCTTAATTGCAGGATCCTCACCTACAAAGTCACAATTTGCAATCTCCTCCTTGATCTGAGGGTACATCAGCTGGAAATTTGCTGCTGTCACCTCACACATGGTAACTTTCCCAATTCACTCTGTCTCAGGCTCTGCCCTTCCACGTGGTCCCGCCGCGCCTTTCAGACGTCACGGCCTGCCCTGAATGGAGACACGCGCGGGAACAGCCAATCAGCGCTCGACTCCCCAGGCCCCGCCCTCCTCCCCCAAACATAGTCTAAAGGGCGGGGCTTAGGCCAGGGTCAGCCACAGGCGGATTTAAAGGGGCGTCTGTCTGTCAGAAGCATTCTCCAACCAGACCCACTTGTGGTGGAATAGGCACCACCCTGAACGCCCCCTCCTCCATGCAAAGGGACATTTGACCCTGATAGGCTTCACATTTGTTTCTGTTCATTCATGGAATGTGGGCGTCTCTGGCTAAGTTTTAAGTTTATTTATTCATGACAGAAGTAGGCTTACGTGAAAACTGCAATGAAGTTACTGTGAAAATCCCCCAGTCGCCACACTCTGGCATCCCTTCGGGTACACTGAGGGAGAATTTAGCACCACTGATCAACCTAACCTGCAGATCTTCAGACTGTGGGATGAAATTGGAGCACCCGGAGGAAACCCAATACAGACTCAGGGAGAACATGCAGCTTGGATCGGAAATGTCTCAACTTGTTGAGACTCTGAATTGGACTTGATTTGATTGAATTGGAAAAGTATAAAATAAAAAAAAAACAAGCTTTCGGAGTCTCACTCCTTCTTCAGGTGAGTGGGCGTTCTGTTCACAAACAGAACATATGTAGACACAAACTCAATTTACAAGATAATGGTTGGAATGCGACTCTTTACAGGTAATCAAGTCTTAAAGGTACAGACACTGTGAGTGGAGAGAGGGTTAAGCATAGGTTAAAGAGATGTGTAATGTCTCCAGCCAGGACAGTTAATGAGATTTTACAAACCCAGGCAAGTCGTGGAGGTTACAGATGGGGTGACATGAACCCAAGATCCCAGTTGAGGCCGTCCTTATGTGTGCGGAACTTGGCTATCAGTTTCTGCTCAGCGATTCTGCGTTGTCGTATGTCGTGAAGGCCACCTTGGAGAACGTTTACCCAAAGATCAGAGGCTGAATACCCTACTGTGACTACTGAAGTGTTCCCCGACTGGAAGAGAACACTCCTGCCTGGTGATTGTCGAGCAGTGTTCATTCATCCATTGTCGTAGCGTCTGCATGGTCTCCCCAATGTACCATGCCTCGGGACATCCTTTCCTGCAGCGTATCAGGTAGGCAACATTGGCCGAGTCGCAAGAGTATGTACCGTGTACCTGGTGGATGATGTTCTCACATGAGATGATGGCATCTGTGTCGATGATCCGGCACGTCTTGCAGAGGTTGCTGTGGCAGGGTTGTGTGGTGTCATGGTCACTGTTCTCCTGAAGGCTGGCTAGTTTGCTGCGGACAATGGTCTGTTTGAGGTTGTGCGGTTGTTTGAAGGCAAGAAGTGGGGGTGTGGGGATGGCCTTGGCGAGATGTTCGTCTTCATCAATGACATGTTGAAGGCTCCGGAGAAGATGCCGTAGCTTCTCCGCTCCGGGGAAGTACTGGATGACGAAGGGTACTCTGTCCGCTGTGTCCCGTGTTTGTCTTCTGAGGAGGTCGGTGCGGTTTTTCACTGTGGCACGTCGGAACTGTTGATCGATGAGTCGAGCGCCATATCCTGTTCTTATGAGGACGTCTTTCAGCATCTGTAGGTGTCTGTTGCGATCCTCCTCATCTGAGCAGATCCTGTGTATACGGAGGGCTTGTCCGTAGGGGATGGCTTCTTTAACGTGTTTAGGGTGGAAGCTGGAGAAATGGAGCATCGTGAGGTTATCCGTGGGCTTGCGGTACAGTGAAGTGCTGAGGTGACCATCCTTGATGGAGATGCATGTGTCCAAGAATGCAACCGATTCCGGAGAGTAGTCCATGGTGAGTCTGATGGTGGGATGGAACGCCGACAACTGCCAATCTCCAGATGCAATTCTACAACTCATCTGCTTCATCCTGGACCACAATGTCTTCACCTTCAACAACCGGTTCTTCATCCAAACACACGGAACAGCCATGGGGACCAAATTCGCACCTCAATATGCCAACATCTTCATGCACAGGTTTGAACAAACCTCTTCACCGCACAGGACCTTCAACTGATGCTATACACTAGATACATCGATTACATTTTCTTCCTTTGGACTCATGGTGAACAATCACTGAAACAACTATATGATGACACCAACAAGTTCCATCCCACCATTAGACTCACCATGGACTACTCTCCGGAATCGGTTGCATTCTTGGGCACACGCATCTCCATCAAGGAAGGTCACCTCAGCACTTCACTGTACCGCAAGCCCACGGATAACCTCACAATGCTCCACTACTCCATCTTCCACCCTAAACACGTTAAAGAAGCCATCCCCTACAGACAAGCCTTCCGTATACACAGGATCTGCTCAGATGAGGAGGATCGCAACAGACACCTACAGACGCTGAAAGACGCCCTCATAAGAACAGGATATGGCGCTCAACTCATCAATCAACAGTTCCGATGCGCCACAGTGAAAAATCGCATCGACCTCCTCAGAAGACAAACACAGGACACGGCGGACAGAGTACCCTTCGTCGTCCAGTACTTCCCCGGAGCGGAGACGCTACGACATGTTCTCCGGAGCCTTCAACATGTCATCGATGAAGATGAACATCTCGCCAAGGCCATCCCCACAGCCCCACTTCTTGCCTTCAAACAACCGCACAACCTCAAACAGACCATTGTCCGCAGCAAACTACCCAGCCTTCAGGAGAACAGTGACCACGACACCACACAGCCCTGCCACAGCAACCTCTGCAAGACATGCTGGATCATTGACACGGATGCCATCATCTCACGTGAGAACACCATCCACCAGGTACACGATATGCTGCAGGAAAGGATGTCCCGAGGCATGGTACATTGGGGAGACCATGCGGATGCTACGACAACGGATGAATGAACACCACTCAACAATCACCAGGCAGGAGTGTTCTCTTCCAATTGAGGAACGCTTCAGCAGTCACGAGCATTCAGCCCCTGATCTTCGGGTAAGCGTTCTCCAAGGCGGCCTTCATGACATACGACAACGTAGAATCGCTGAGCAGAAACTGATAGCACAAACGAGGACGGCCTCAACTGGGATCTTGGATTCATGTCACACTATCTGTAACCCCCACGACTTGCCTGGGCTTGCAAAATCTCACTAACTGTCCTGGCTGGAGACAATACACACCTCTTTAACCTGTGCTTAACCCTCTCTCCACTCACATTGTCTATACCTTTAAGACTTGATTACCTGTAAAGACTCGCATTCCAACCATTATCTTGTAATTTGAGTTTGTGTCTATATATGCCCTGTTTGTGAACACAACTCCTCACTGACCTGAAGAATGAGCGAGACTCTGAAAGCTTGTGCTACCAAATAAACCTGTTGGACTTTAACCTGGTGTTGTGAGATTTCTTACTATGTAACTACACCCACAGTGCTACTGGGGAGGGAGTTCCAGAATTTTGACCTGGCAACAGTAAAGGCGCGGCTGATATATTTCCAAGTCAGGATGGTGAGTGTTCGGACATTGTGATAAATGAGAAATTTAAGAAATCCAACGTATTCTTGTGGTTGTCTTTTTAAAGCAAAAACAAGCTCTTTTCAAAATGGAAATGGGAAAAAAGACAGATCAGCTGGATGGATGGAACTAAGGCTTTGATGTGCTGATTAGGTTAGCAACACTGTGAATCAATGTTTACCAAAGACAAATTGGTAACAATAGGTATGGAGTGTCAAAAGTTAAAGTAGAGATAGTAAAACTTCAAAAGAGAAGATGAGCTGAAATTCACATTTATATTCCAAAAGTTGAGCTCATGTAATAAAGGTAATCAAGAGGGATTTCTGAGAAAGTTAGTTCAGATAATGGAAGATCCAAAGAGAAAAACAGCTAGTCAGAGGCAAGTTCACCCCTATGTAAGGGAGCTGTTTTGAGCCCACAGCAGGAGGAAACTGTGCCCACCCCCAACAGGCTATGTCTGAAAAAAGCCTGTTTTGAGAAGCAAATTGTCTCCATCCTAAATTGGAAGCAACACCAAAAGATACTTGGTGCCTGGTGTGGTATCAATTGCTGGATTTTGCTTATAGTTTTAAAACCTTTTGGATGTTGTTTGGGGAGGCTTAGCTCTGAGGCTGGGAAAATAGAGGGGGTGGGAACAGGGTAAATTTAAAGATGTTGTGGATAACCATGAATGTGTATTTTAGTTGACTTTCTTGTGTGTTTTTCTATTTAATCAGCACTTATTTTAAAAAAATTATCACAAAAGAGTCTGGGACAGCTTTCATTGCCGTTTACATTTTTACTCCCATTATACCAAATTGCGAAATACAACTGAGGGCAGGAGCTCGAGTTCCCTTCTGGGTTTTGGATTACCCAAGCATTTAAAATCACTGTGCTTTTCACAGTGAGTGGCATGGGGGGAACCTCCAGGTGGTTGTGTTCCCATGTGTCTGCTGCCCTGGTCCTTCCAGATGGTAGCGGTTGTGGGTTTGGAAGGTGCTGTCTCATAAGCCTTGAGGAGATCCTGTGATGCATAATTTTTTACAGCACTGAAACAGGCCATTCGGCCCACTTAGTACCTGCTAGCCCAGAATGGAAAATCAGCAAAACTTTGGAAATGGATGCTATTTGTCTGAACTGGTCTTGTAAACCTTGAACTGGACATCCAGTTTGAACCAGCACCAATCATTTCACAAGTTTTACTGGTTTTTCCTTCTGGGTGCTTTGGTGCCTTCCACTTAATCCTTTGCCCACCCTTCCTCAACTCACCCCAACAACAACTCCGATTTATTTTTCCCTCGTGTTTATCTAACTTCTTCTTAAATGTATCTCAACTATGCACCTCAACCATTCCCTGCAGTAGCGAGTTCCACTTTCTGGGTAAGGACGTTTCTCCTGAATACCCTACTGAATCCCTTAGTGATTATCCTTTATTATGGCTGCCAGGTTCTGATCTCACCTATAAAAGGAAACACCTTCCCTAGGTTTACTCTATCAAACCCCTTCATTGTATTAAAGACCTCGGTGGGATCACTCCTCAGCCTTCACATTAATCCCCAAGGTTTATGAGACAGTACATAGAACATAGAACAGTACAGCACAGAACAGGCCCTTCGGCCCACGATGTTGTGCCGAGCTTTATCTGAAACCAAGATCAAGCTATCCCACTCCCTATCATCCTGGTGTGCTCCATGTGCCTATCCAATAACCGCTTAAATGTTCCTAAAGTGTCTGACTCCACTATCACTGCAGGCAGTCCATTCCACACCCCAACCACTCTCTGCATAAAGAACCTACCTCTGATATCCTTCCTATATCTCCCACCATGAACCCTATAGTTATGTCCCCTTGTAATAGCTCCATCCACCTGAGGAAATAGTCTTTGAACGTTCACTCTATCTATCCCCTTCATCATTTTATAAACCTCTATTAAGTCTCCCCTCAGCCTCCTCCGCTCCAGAGAGAACAGCCCTAGCTCCCTCAACCTTTCCTCATAAGACCTACCCTCCAAACCAGGCAGCATCCTGGTAAATCTCCTCTGCACTCTTTCCAGCGCTTCCACATCCTTCCTATAGTGAGGTGACCAGAACTGCACACAATATTCCAAATGTGGTCTCACCAAGGTCCTGTACAGTTGCAGCATAACCCCACGGCTCTTAAACTCCAACCCCCTGTTAATAAAAGCTAACACACTGTAGGCCTTCTTCACAGCTCTATCCACTTGAGTGGCAACCTTTAGAGATCTGTGGATATGGACCCCAAGATCTCTCTGTTCCTCCACAGTCTTCAGAACCCTACCTTTGACCCTGTAATCCACATTTAAATTCGTCCTACCAAAATGAATCACCTCACATTTTTCAGGGTTAAACTCCATTTGCCATTTTTCAGCCCAGCTCTGCATCCTATCAATGTCTCTTTGCAGCTTACAACAGCCCTCCACCTCATCCACTACTCCACCAATCTTGGTGTCATCAGCAAATTTACTGATCCACCCTTCAGCCCCCTCCTCTTAGTCATTAATAAAAATCACAAAGAGCAGAGGACCAAGCACTGATCCCTGTGGCACTCCGCTAGCAACCTGCCTCCAATCCGAAAATTTTCCATCCACCACCACCCTCTGTCTTCGATCAGACAGCCAGTTACCTATCCAATCGGCCAACTTTTCCTCTATCCCACACCTCCTCACTTTCATCATAAGCCGACCATGGGGGACCTTATCAAACGCCTTACTAAAATCCATGTATATGACATCAACTGCCCTACCTTCATCAACACACTTAGTTACCTCCTCAAAAAATTCTATCAAATTTGTGAGGCACGACTTGCCCTTCACGAATCCGTGCTGACTATCCCGGATTAATCCGCATCTTTCTAAATGGTCGTAAATCCCATCCCTCAGGACCTTTTCCATCAATTTACCAACCACTGAAGTAAGACTAACCGGTCTATAATTACCAGGGTCATTTATATTCCCTTTCTTAAACAGAGGAACAACATTCGCCATTCTCCAGTCCTCTGGCACCATCCCCGTGGACAGCGAGGACCCAAAGTTCAAAGCCAAAGGCTCTGTAATCTCATCCCTTGCCTCCCAAAGAATCCTAGGATATATTTCATCAGGCCCAGGGGACTTATCGACCTTCAGTTCATTCAAAACTGCCAGGACATCCTCCCTCCGAACATCTATTTCATCCAGCCTATTAGCCTGTAACACCTTCTCTTCCTCAAAAACATGACCCCTCTCCTTGGTGAACACTGAAGAAAAGTATTCATTCATCACCTCGCCTATCTCTACTGACTCCATACACAAGTTCCCACTATTGTCCTTGACCGGCCCTAACCTCACCCTGGTCATTCTTTTATTCAGTAAGAAGTTTGACAACACCAGGTTAAAGTCCAACAGGTTTATTTGGTAGCAAAAGCCACACAAGCTTTCGGAGCTCCAAGCCCCTTCTTCAGATTCACCTGAAGAAGGGGCTTGGAGCTCCGAAAGCTTGTGTGGCTTTTGCTACCAAATAAACCTGTTGGACTTTAACCTGGTGTTGATAAACTTCTTACTGTGTTTACCCCAGTCCAACGCCGGCATCTCCACATCGTGACTACCATCCCCGTGGACAGTGAGGACCCAGAGATCAAAGCCAAAGGCTCTGCAATCTCATCCCTTGCCTCCCAAAGAATCCTAGGATATATTTCATCAGGCCCAGGGGACTTATCGACCTTCAGTTTATTCAAAACTGCCAGGACATCCTCCCTCCGAACATCTATTTCCTCCAGCCTATTAGCCTGTAACACCTTATCTTCCTCAAAAACATGGCCCCTCTCCTTGGTGAACACTGAAGAAAAGTATTCATTCATCACCTCGCCTATCTCTACTGACTCCATACACAAATTCCCACTACTGTCCTTGACCGGCCCTAACCTCACCCTGGTCATTCTTTTATTCAGTAAGAAGTTTAACAACACCAGGTTAAAGTCCAACAGGTTTATTTGGTAGCAAAAGCCACACAAGCTTTCGGAGCTCCAAGCCCCTTCTTCAGGTGTGAAGAAGGGGCTTGGAGCTCCGAAAGCTTGTGTGGCTTTTGCTATCAAATAAACCTGTTGGACTTTAACCTGGTGTTGTTAAACTTCTTACTGTGTTTACCCCAGTCCAACGCCGGCATCTCCACATCATTCTTTTATTCCTCACATAAGAGTAAAAAGCCTGGGGTTTTCCTTGATCCGACCCGCCAAGGACTTCTCATGTCCCCTCCTAGCTCTCCTAAGCCCCTTTTTCAGCTCATTCCTTGCTAACTTGTAACCCTCAATCGAGCCATCTGAACCTTGTTTCCTCATCCCTACATAAGCTTCCCTCTTCCTTTTCATAAGTACCTTCCAAACCCACAACCGCGAGCATCTAGAAGGACCAGGGAAGCAGATACATGGGAAGACTCCCACCTGGAGGTTCCCCCCAAGCCACTCACTATGAAGTGTACAGTGATTTAAATGTTTTGGTGTTCCAAAACCCAGAAGGGAACTCTGGAGTTCCTGTCCTCAGTTGTATTAATAGAAAACAGCCTCTGCCTGTTCAGTCTTCCCTGATAGTTGCAACCTCTGAATTCTGACATCTTTCTTTCCTGATTGGCATAGCCTTAACATCCCAGTGGCTGTTTCATTCCCCCTCCCTTCCTTTCTTTATTTATATGTTTGTACATCATCATGAGGGTGTCATTGGCTGGGCCAGTATTTGTTGACCCTTCCAAATTGCCATTGAGAAGATGCTGGTACCTGTACAAAACCATTGGAGTCCATGTGGTGTAGGAACTCCCAACACACGGTCCTGAAGGGAGGTACAAGAGTTTGACCCAACGCTCATTAAGGAACGTCTGTTTTATTTCCAAGTTGGAATGATGTGTGTGAGAGGGATTTTGCAGATGGTGATGTTCCCATTGTCCAAGCTAGCTTGTCCTTCTGGGTGGTAGAGGTAATTGTTTAACAGAGAAATGTAAGTTGACAGTCAAGTGGAACAGTGTGAAGAATCGTTGATGGCGCCCCTTCGCTTTGCAAAAGGAATATATTTGTGTGGAGTCTTTCCTGTGCCTCTCGTGGAGGAGGTTGTTTGGGTTGGCTCTGCTTGGACTGGGCGTGAAGGTCATCCCCTTGCTTTCTGCTGATGACGTGCTCCTCATGCTCACAGACCCAAGTGATCAACTGGTGAAAATGTTTCGGATTCCCAGTCAGTCATCGCTATGTAGGATCTCAGCCCTTTTGCCTGGAGCGTCTGCCATCTCCTTCACTTAGGTGGGCGGCGCAGGAGGGAAGCGGGGGGAGGTGCAGTGGGGGGGAGGCTATCTTCCCCTTGCTGAGGGATCCTGGTCAAGAAACTGGCATGAAATTGAGGCTAAAGTTACCACTTGCTCAGGGTGCTGGATTGGACTTCTCCATTGAGACCCGACAGGGGCTGGGCGCTGGTTATAAACCAACTGATTGCCATAAAGTTGTGGTATCAGTTGCTCACTTTGATCCCTCCCCCTGGAGAAGCTCATCAACTTTTTCTGGGACAAAAGGATGCACTGAATCGCTGCTGAGGTATTGAGACTCCTGCTTCAGGAGTCTGGTCAGACTCTGGTATGCCTTCGTACCCAGGGGGTGACTTTCCACCTTCAGACCCTGCAATGATACCCCCTCTCCAATCGTGTGTCCTGGTGATGCATTTCTTCCGCCAATTGCATGGCCTCAAATCTGACCTGCCCTTCCTGTTTATAGGCCTGTGAGGACACCAGGAAACCCATGCAGACACGGGGAGAACACGCAGACTCCACACAGACAGTGATCCAAACCTGGGTCCCTGGCGCTGTGAGGCAGCAGTACTAACCACTGTGCTACCGTGCCACTCATCCGGACCTCTTACCATCGTCTGAGAGCCACTGCTCAGGAATCTGCAACTCCGTCAGTATGGAATCAGATGGCTGGCGAAAGGAAGGCTTGGGCCTGTGGAGTGACCGAAGTTGGAAGATGTGCAGAGGAACGGAGGTTGGACGACGCTGCAAGAATCTGCTAGGTGCATGTCTGTTAATGTGCAAGTCTCAGCCAACCCCATCCACAGCCTTAAAACCATGGTGCACAGCCCCAACTGCACTCTCTAGATGTTAAGTCTGCGGTGGACTCCCAACTGAACTGACCCTTTCCCCCACCCTGTCCAGAGAGAATTTCACATTGTCCCTGTGTCTTTAAAGATCCCTCGTGAACCCCACAATTTGAGCTGAATCATGGAAATTATCTTTGCATGTTTCCACTCTGCATGGTGGAGTTCCCTGAACAGGCTGCTGCTGTACACCCTTCACTCTCTCGCTCTTGTCAACCACCCAGACACAATGTGGTGTTCCTCCCTGCCAACTGGGAGTGGCAGGGGAGCCTCCAGTGGAGGGCACCCTACGTGGGAGTCTTCCCCTTTACCATCGGGGATTTGGTGTGGAGCATCTCGCGGGCAGCCGTCCCATGCAAGATGCGACGAAGATGGTTCAGGGACCTCCCAGTCTGCCTGTCTTTTCTGCGGCCTTGAGGAGTCAGTGCCCTTGTTTATTGAGGTTGCCAGCAGTTGTGGCCCCTTTGTTTTTTTGACTATTTGAAGGGGCTGCTCCTCAGGTTTTGGTTGCACTTCAGCCCCATGTGTTGGCCACCTGGTGTGGAGAGAGAAGGTGGTGGGACGACCTCCTCCTGGAGCTGGCCAAGGTGGCTTTAACAGATCCAGACAGCAGGCTGTGGAGGGTGCAATCAGACCTGACTATCTGCCCCTATTCTGTGGTTGCGGTCACACATGGGTGTCGCTGGACAGGGAGCATGTGCTTTTGCCCATACACTTGAGGCCTCCAGCCATTGGTGGACACTGCAGGGGCTGAACCAGCCCTGAAAACATTAAAGAAAACTTCTAAAATTAAATTGAAATAAAGTTTTTTGTCTTTTTGTGACACAGCACAATAGGAGCTCCACAATTTTATATCCAGATTATATTATGTGAAGAATCTTTGCCCTCTCTGCACTAAATTGATTTTGTGTTTTTTTATGAGGTAAGTGAAAAATGCAGTGAAACATCTTGGAAACATAGAATAAAACCTTTAGCATGATCCAGAGTATACTGTTAAACATTGACAATTTATTGCAGAGTATATACTTACAGATTACAGCAAAGTTTACCGATTCCCATTCTGATTGTGATTAATATCCGATAATTGAATCACATTTATATATTGCAAACTGAAATAATCCCAAACTACAATCTCCAGTCGGAATGATTAATGGAACTCATGTACAGTATCTGGTGACAGACTGAACGCACCAACTTCCTTTTCCAAATCTCAATCCCTTACAGCATTTTCACCTCATCAACCTGTGTCCACAGCAGATCTAATCTAGATACTGAAGAGGAGGCAGTGGTGTAGTGGTATTGTCCAGTGACAATCCAGAGACCCAGGATAACCCTCAGGGGACCCGAGTTTGAATCCCACCACGGCAGATGGTGAAATTTAAATTCAACAAAAAATCTGGAATTAAAAGTGAAAAGGTGATTTGAAACCATTGTCGATTATGAAAAAATCCATCTGCTCAACTAATGCCCTTCAGGGAAGGAAATCTTACCTGGTCTGACCTATGTGTGACTGCAGACTCACAGCAATGTGGTTGACTCAAAAAATATCCTCAGGAAGAGCAATAAATGTTAGCCCAGTCAGTGACATTCACATCCCATGGATGAATGAAAAAAGCACTTTGGTGAGACCCAAAGGCAAGTTCCAGTTCCAGAAAGAGAGATGAGATAATGACAAGAAAATCTGTTTTTGTGATGTTGGTTGAGGGACGAAGACAGTGGGGAGAACTCCCCAATTCACTTTTGAAGAATCTTTTATCCATCTGAGGACAGGTTCGGAACCAGTTTAACCTTTCATTTGAAAGACAGAATCTCTGACAGTGCAGCACTGACCCTCTGACAGTGCAGCACTCTCTCAGTACTGACCCTCTGACAGTGCAGCACTCCCTCAGTACTGACCCTCTGACAGTGCAGCACTCCCTCAGTACTGACTCTCTGACAGTGCAGCACTCCCTCAGTACTGACCCTCTGACAGTGCTGCACTCCCTCAGCACCGACCCTCTGACAGTGCAGCACTCCCTGAGTCCTTTACTGGTTGCGTAACCCTTGACTTTGTGCTCAAGTTCCAGGAGTGGAACTCAAACCCACAACATCCTGACTCAGAGCTTAAAGCGTGACTAAGTGAACCATGATGAACATGGGGGAATATCAGTGCAGATGGTGGCAGACGCAGAGAGGGATTATTTTGCTGGACCAAGTAGAAGACAGGAACTTGATCCATGGATGGGTCTGTACAGAGATTCTATACCAAGAAATATCATTGAGAGATTCGAACCAAACCAAATATGGAGACCTAGAAATGAGATATAGTTTGGAATTAGCAAGGGAAGTCACCCCCTTTTATGTCACAGATCCCGACAGATCATTATCTTAGAGCACAGAAAGAAGCCATTTGGCCCATCATGTCTCTTCTGGAAATTCCTAAGTGTCATCCAGTTAGTCCCACTCACCCATAGCTCTGTGAATTTCTCTTTCTAAAACAGTTATCCAATTCACATTTTCAAAGCTCTGACTGAACCTGCTTCAACTGCTCTTTCTGTGAGCGCACCCAACATCACAACATCGAATAAGAGAGAAAAAAATTTACCTCACCTCCAACAGAATCTTCTAAAAATTTACTACAGCTAAGACTGAATTTTTCAGAGCCCTGGTTAAAACAGACAGAATATCAGACCGAATATTGTCAGGATAAGGAGGGTCATGGTATGAGCGGGTGTAATCTATGTTGCACTGCTCCCTGGATTGATACTCCAACGATTACACCCATTCCCTGTGCAGCAGTAGAAGTCTTGCTTCGATTGGATGTTATAAAAGCTCAGCACACTTGGGTTGTTGCAGATACTCTCAGAAGCACAGCCTTTAATGAAGCCATCCCTGGAATTCTCTAAGAAAGTCAACATTAGGATGAAGTAAAATTGATGGAGTAATGTTGCCAAAACATTGTTGTTAATTTGGTGTTGCACTGATGTTCTGCCATTGTTACATTAATGTTCTGTCCGTGTTACATTGACGCTGTGTCGGTGTCACATTGACGCTGTGTCAGCGTTTCATTGATGCTGCACCGGTGTTACATTGACGCTGTATCGGTGTTGCGTTGGTGCTGTGTTGGTGTTACATTGACGCTGTATCGGTGTCACATTGACGCTGTGTCGGTGTTACATTGACGCTGTATCGGTGTTACA
The DNA here is from genome assembly GCF_964213995.1 of Mustelus asterias. Classification (NCBI taxonomy): domain Eukaryota; kingdom Metazoa; phylum Chordata; class Chondrichthyes; order Carcharhiniformes; family Triakidae; genus Mustelus; species Mustelus asterias. Next base: position 104,861 of record NW_027590776.1, read on the forward strand.
TTGACGCTGTGTCGGTGTCACATTGACGCTGTATCGGTGTTGCGTTGGTGCTGTGTTGGTGTTACATTGACGCTGTATCGGTGTCACATTGACGCTGTGTCGGTGTTACATTGACGCTGTATCGGTGTTGCGTTGGTGCTGTGTTGGTGTTACATTGACGCTGTATCGGTGTCACATTGACGCTGTGTCGGTGTTACATTGACGCTGTATCGGTGTTACATTGACGCTGTGTCGGTGTCACATTGACGCTGTATCGGTGTTGCGTTGGTGCTGTGTTGGTGTTACATTGACGCTGTATCGGTGTCACATTGACGCTGTGTCGGTGTTACATTGACGCTGTATCGGTGTTGCGTTGGTGCTGTGTTGGTGTTACATTGACGCTGTATCGGTGTCACATTGACGCTGTGTCGGTGTTACATTGACGCTGTATCGGTGTTGCGTTGGTGCTGTGTTGGTGTCACATTGACGCTGTGTCGGTGTGACATTGACGCTGTATCAGTGTTGCGTTGGTGCTGTGTTGGTGTTACATTGACGCTGTATCGGTGTCACATTGACGCTGTGTCGGTGTTACATTGACGCTGTGTCCGTGTTCTATTGCAGTTATAGATGAATTAACATCTTAATCATACCTATTGTTGAGGAGTGGAGGCACCTCGTTTGCTTCCCGACACATTTCACCAAAGTGTTGGGATCGAAACAATTCCCGGTTGAATATCGTGTGCATCCATAACATTGAAGGCCATTAAAGGCGTTTGGTTGCCCTGACCAACAAACAGGAAAATTCTGGTCAGATTCCTTCAATTGCTTCTAAACAAATCAATTTATACATGCAGGGGTTGGAGATCTACCTTGGACAGCCGTACTGATTGTATTACATTCGTTGTGACATATAGCATTTCCGCACCCTTAACCTCCCGAAATTCTATTCCATTGATCTTATCTGGACTAGCACAGTGGTTAGCACTGCTGCTTCACAGCTCCAGGGACCTGAGTTCGATTCCTGGCTCGGGCCACTGTCTGTGTGGAGTTTGCACATTCTCCTCGTGTCTGCGTGGGTTTCCTCCGGGTGCTCCGGTTTCCTCCCACAGTCCAAAGATGTGCGGGTTAGGTTGATTAGCCAGGTTAAAAATTGCCCCTTAGAGTCCTGAGATGCCTAGGTTAGAGGGATTAGCGGGTAAATATGTGGGGCCTGGGTGGGATTGTGGTCGGTGCAGACTCGATGGGCCGAATGGCCTCCTTCTGCACTGTAGGGTTTCTATGATTTCTATGATAGTACACGGACTTTGACCCAGACCATCGTAAGAATTCTCTATTCAGTTTTAGTGATCTGGAATTTTGATCCCCTCCCAAGAAGTTCCAGGAGGGGTGCGGAGTCTACATATTGTGGTACAAAAGGATCACAATTGTGTGGGACAGGCTGGGTGAACAAAAGGCTCATAATTTCTCATTTGTATTCTTTTCTTTTACTGACCTTACCTGCCTAACCCTGTAACTACCTCCATCCCTTACAACCCTCCCTCTCTCTGTAACCTCCTCCAGTCCCTACAACCCTCCTTCTCTCTGTAACCTCCTCCATCCCCTCCCTTACTCAATAACTTCCTCCAGCCAGTCCAACCCTCCCTATTTCTGTAAACAGCTCCAGCCCCTCCATCCCTCCCTAACTCAGTAACTTCCACCAGCCCCTCCAACCCTCCCTATTTTTGTAAACTCTTCCAGCCCCTACATCCCTCCCTATCTCTGTAATATCTTCCAGACCCTATATAACTCTCACTATCTCTGTAACCTCCTCCAGTCCTCCAATCCTCCCTAACTCTGTAACCTCCTCCAACTCCTACAACCCTCTCAATCCCTGTAACTTCCACCAGCTCCTACATTCCTCCCTATCTCTAACCTCCATCAGCCCCTACACCCTTCCCTATCTCTGTAACCTCCTCCAGCCCTTACAAACCTCACAATATATGTAACCTCCTCCAGCTCCTACAACCCTCCCTATCTCTGCAATCATCTCCAGCTCCTCCCACCCTCCCTATCTCTGTAACCTCTTCCAGCCTCTACAACCCTCCAAGACCTATGTGGTCTGCCATTTCTAGTCTCTTGAGCATCCCCCGATTTTGATTGCTCCAGCATTGGAGGCTGTGTCGTCAGCTGGCTGAGCCTTAAGCTCTGGAATTCACCCCCTATACCTTTGCAAAGATTTATCCTCCAAAGGCTGTATAAAAGCAACCTCTTTGACCAAGCATTTTTGTTACCTGGCATCATGTCTCCTTAACATTGACACCCCGTGCCAGATAATGAACTGCTTTGGCACATTTGACTGTATTAACATTGGCATTATGGGATCTGGAGATAGGGTGGAATAGTGCAATTGAGTTAGACCATCAGAGAAGGATTGAATGGCGTGCTCCTATACTGTAGAAAGTTTCTAATCATTTGACATGGATATAAAGTTGAAACTTCCTATGCATGTGTTTGTTCCATACCTGTGATGGTGCCAGTGTTGCAGTTGTCAGATGTGCAGCAATTATCAACTCTTTCCACTGAGAATTCACCAGCGTTAAAGGACAGAGTTCCAAAACAATTTCCGCAACCCTTAATAAGAAGCTCTTGGGATGTTCCACCTGTGAAAATTGAACCATGAAATTGTATTCAATTACAGACTGGGAGGACCGTGCAGCCTGGTTTCTGCCTTGTCCTCCTGAAGACAGTTCATTCATGCAGCACTCCACCATTAAAGGCAGCCTTCAACCATCTTCCCCATGTTGGTGTCCTTCCGGACTAACACAGAATTGATGGAGACAGACCATTTGGCCCATCGTGGTGCTTTTGCTCCAGACTAATTTCCTCCTCCAGCCCCTACAACCCTCCCTATCTCTGTATGCTCCTCCAGTCCCTACAACCGTCCCTATCTCTGTAATCTCCTCCAACCCTGACAAATTTCTCTTTCTCTATAACCTCCTCCAGCCCCTACAATCCTCCCTATCTCTCTAACCTCCTCAAGCCTCTAAAACTCTTGGTATCTCTGTAACCCCTCCAGCCTCTACAAATGTCCCGATGTCTATAACCCCCTATAGTCACTACAAACCGCTCTATCTCTGTAACCTCCTCCAGTCCTAACAACCTTTCCCATTAAAGGACAGAGTTCTCCAGATCCTACAACCCTCCTTATCTCTGTAACCTCCTCCAGGGCCTACAACCCTCCCTAACTCTGTAACTTCCTCCAGCCCCTACAACCCTCCCTAACTCTGTAACTTCCTCCAGCCCCTACAACCCTCCCTATCTCTGTAACCGCCTTCAGTCCCTACAACCTTCCCTCTCTCCGTAACCTCTTCCAGTCCCTACAACCCTCCCTATCGCTGTCACCTTCCCCAGCTCCTACAACCCTCCCTTATCTCTGATTTGATTTATTATTGTCACATGTATTGGGATACAGTGAAAAGTATTGTTTCTCGTGCTCTATACAGACAAAGTATAGGGTACGTAGGGGAGAAGGAAAGGAGAGGGTGCAGAAAATAGTGTTGCAGTTACAGATAAGGTGAAGAGAAAGATCAGCTTAATATGTTATTGGACCATTCAAGAGGCTGATGGTAGCAGGGAAGAGGCTGTTCTTGAGTCGGTTGGTATATTTTTTCAGACGTTTGTCTCTTTTTCCCAGTGGAAGAAGGTGGAAGAGAGCATGTCTAGGGTGCGTGGGGTCCTGGATTATGCTGGTTGCTTTCCCGAGGCAGCGGGAAGTGTAGCTGAAGTCAATGGATAGGAGGCTGGTTTGCATGATGGACTGGGCTATGTTTACAACCCTTTGTAGTTTCACATACCAAGCCATGATGCATCCGGAAACAATACTTTCCACGGTGCATCTGTAAACATTAGTGAGAGTCAAAGAGGACACGCCGAATTTCCTTAGCCTCCTGAGAAAGTAGAAGCATTGGTAGATTTTTACTCCAGTGTCGGCGTGGAGTGACCAGGACAGATTGTTGGTGATTTGAACACCCCATAAACCTGAAGCTCTCGACCATCTACACTTCATCACCTTTGATGTAGACATGGTCTCACTATGTTTTCTGAAGTCGATGAGTATCTCCTTTGTTTTACTGACATTCAGGGAGAGATTACTGTCATTGCAACATTGCACCAGATTCTCTCCCTCCTTCCTGTACTCTGTCTCTTCATTGTTTGAGATCCGACCCACTACGGTGGTGTCATCAGCAAACTTGAAAATGAAGTTGGAGGGGAATTTGAACATACAGTCATAAGTGTATAAGGAGTGTAGTAAGGGGCTGAGGAGACAACCTTGTGAGGCACTGGTGTTGAGGATAATCGTGGAGGAGGTGTCGTTACCTATTCTCATTGATTGCAATCTTTGTGTTAGGAAGTCTAGGATCCAGTCACAGAGGGAGGACCTGAGCCCTCGGCCACAGAGTTTGGAGATGGGTGTTTTGGGATAATAGTGTTGAAGGCTGAGCTGTAGTCAATAAATAGGAGTCTGACATAGGTGTCTTTGTTATCCAGGTGTTCCAGGGTTGTGTGTAGGGCCAGCGTTTTGGCGTCTGCTGTGGACATGTTGCAGTGATAGGCAAACTGTAGTGGATCCAGGCAATCTGGGAGACTGGAGTTGATGTGTGCCATGACTAACCTTTCGAAGTACTTGATAATGATGGATGTCAGAATCACTGGGCAGTAGTCATTAAGACATGCTGCCTAACTTCCTTTTGGTATAGGGATGGTGGTAATCTTCTTGAAGCAGGTAGGAACCTCAGATTGGAGAAAGCTCAGAGGTTAAAGACGTCTGCAAATATCCCCACCAGTTGCTCCCCACAGGATCTGAGTGCTCGTCCGGGTACCCCATCTGGGCCAGTTGCAATCTTGTCACCTCCCCCAGCCCCTGCAGTCCCCCAAGACATCTGCACTCCTCCAATTCTGGTGTCTTGCACATTCCCTGATTTCCATCGTTCTACCATTGGCGGCCCTGCCTTCAGCTGCCTGAGCTGGAAGCTCTGGAATTCCCCCCCCAAAACCTTTCAGCCTCTCGCTGTCTCCTCATGTAAGATACTCCTGAAAATCTAACTCCGCAACTAAGTTTTTGGTCACCTGTCCAAATATCCCCATAAGTACTGAGGGCAGGAATTTTCCAACCCCATCCACCTATCCTAATATCTCCATTATTGACTCGAGGTCAACATTGTTTCACAACATACCTATGAAAGACTCTTTACACCTAAAGGCATTGTCTACAGACAAGATGTTGCTGGTATGTTGTTTGAGGCTCCATAAATATCAATGTACTGCAGTAACACTGAATCTAAAGTATGAACAGTTAATGTTTTGAAAGAACAATGATACTTTTAAGCACCGTTTGCCTTGGGTCACTTACTGATGACTTGTTTGAAATAGGCTGTTATACAGCTTGAAGAGATGCATTGTATTGGAAAGGAAGAGCAGTTTCCAGGCGGCCCGATACAGGTGTGACATTGTCGTCCTTAAGTGGAAGAAAAACAGACTATTAGTCTCAGTGACTTCACACATTAACTTCAGTACCCCGTGTATCCCGTGCCTAGTAATGGGTACCTGGGAGGGTCGTGCCCTTGTTGCACCGGTTCCCCTGACAACAATGGATGTCTGAAGCGTGTTGTACTCCGAAGATTGATAGTTTGGGCAACTGGCAGGTGCTCTCTGATAGACAACCTTTGATAACAGCGCGCACCCCAACTGTTGGTAACAGAAAGATAAAAGTTATTTTTGGCCATTCTGATGTTTGTCTCTTCAATCAAATCCCAGCTCCCCTGAGGAATTCTGCAAACTGTAGAGTACTAAAGATCAAATTAAAATCTTCATGTGTTTACAAAAGAAATCCAGCTCCACAGACTGGGATTGGAATTCAGGTGAGGTTTGCACTTGCACAATGAGAATCCCCCCTCCCTCCTCTTCCCAAACTTACTCTGAATCTACAGGACAGACACAGGCCATTCAGCCCATTAGTTCAATGTCAGCCTTTATGATGCTCACAGTCCCCTTCCCATCTTACTTCATCTGAACCTATCAGTGCAGCTTCCTGTTCCTTTCCTCTCTCTTGTCCTTATCGAGTTCTGACTGTGGTGACCCACTGTAATTACATGTTGTATGCCTGGACACACCCATGCTGCATCTGGCCCGAGACTCCTCCCTTTCCACCTGAGACTCCTCCCTTTCCACCTGAGTGAGGTATAAAGGTGATGGTTCCTCCTCCTTGCCTCAGTCTGGGCCAGGTTAGCTGCAAGGGTGTGCTCCAGTTCTTTGCGATTAAAAGCCTGTTATTTCACTCACTCGCTGGAGTCCTCGTATCGTAATTGATAGTGCATCACTGACCTGAAATGAATTTGGGCGATTTTCACCTCTGGCTCAACTGGATGCAAACGTACAGATCAGCCCTGCCCCTAATTTAGCAGAAATCTCATTCTCTCTCCCCAGAAATTGGTAACCAACCTGTATGGGTAAGGATGGCAGAGGATTGGAATGTGAAGTGTGTGTTTGTTTGTAGCCTGTAAATTGCTCCAACCCTTTCAATCCTCCCTATCTCTGTAACGTTCTGCAGCCCCGATAACCCTCCCTATCTCTGTAATCTCCTCCAGCCCAAACCTTCCTTACCTGTGTAACTTCCTCAATTCCATCCAACTCTCCCTATTTCTTTAACCTTCTCTCCTACAACCCCAAGATCTCAATGCTCTTCCAATTCTGGCCTTTTGCACATTCCCTGATTTCCATCACTCCACCATTGGCTGCTGGGTACTAAGCTCCGGGATTCTTTCCCTGAACCTCTCCAGCTTGATGATACACCAAATGTTACCTGCTGAATCAATTTGATTGATTCAGTAGAAGGTCTGCAGAGAGATTTGGACAGGCTGAGTGAGTGGGCGAGGATCTGGCAGATGGAGTATAACGTTAACAAATGTGAGGTTATTCACTTTGGAAGAATTAATAGCAAATTGGATTATTATCTAGATGGAAATAAATTACAACATGCTGCTGTGCAGAGGGACCTGGGGGTCCTTGTGCATGAGACGCAAAAATCCAGTCTGCAGGTGCAACAGGTGATCAAGAAGGCAAATGGGATGTTGGCCTATATCGCAAGGGGGATAGAATATAAAAGCAGAGATGTCTTGCTGCATCTGTATAGGGCATTGGTGAGGCCGCAGCTGGAATACCGTGTGCAGTATTGGTCCCCTTATTTGCGGAAGGATATATTGGCCTTGGAGGGAGTGCAGCGAAGGTTCACCAGGTTGATACCAGAGATGAGGGGTGTTGATTATGAGGAGAGGCTGAGCAGATTGGGTTTGGATTCGTTGGAATTTAGAAGGCTGAGGGGGGATCTTATAGAGACCTATAAGATAATGAAGGGGCTGGATAGGGTAGAGATGGAGAGATTCTTTCCACTTAGGAAGGAAACTAGAACCAGAGGGCACAGCCTCAAAATAAAGGGGGGTCAGTTTAGGACAGAGTTGAGGAGGAACTTCTTCTCTCAGAGGGTGGTGAATCTCTGGAATTCTCTGCCCACTGAAGTGGTGGAGGCTACCTCATTGAATATGTTTAAATCACGGATAGATGGATTCCTGATTGGTAAGGGAATTAGGGGTTATAGGGATCAGGCGGGTAAGTGGAACTGATCCACTTCAGATCAGCCATGATCTTATGGAATGGCGGGGCAGGCTCGAGGGGCTAGATGGCCTATTCCTGCTCCTATTTCTTATGTTCTTAATTAGATACAAGTGATGGGGCAAAGTTATTTTGCTGACTCCATTCCTAGAATAGTTCATCGATTTATGATTCACTCCATCCCTACAAATATAAATGAAATAACATTTCATAACTCATCTGGAAGTCACTCCTCAATTTGATTCACATTCAATTCTCTGGGAGATCCCTTTCATCAAACGAGAGATCTCTCCTAATCCAGGATACATTTTAACTCTTACCATGATATGTCAACAGGGAAACTTACTAGTGGGTAGTTGAGTGTAAGGGTAGCTACAGCGATTCTGATTTCCTACACATTTCACGATGCTCATACTGTTGGCACAGGCAGCAACAGAATCACTTTGGCATGCATAACACTCCAGACCATTCGGTATTGTGCTCTCTTCCACTGAAATAGGAAGACAAAATATTAATGATTCCAGAAGCACTGTCTTGGGGGTGGAGATACCCAAGTTTGTTAATTTCATTGAGAAGCACTCAGTGTATCATCAGTTACATAGAACCGCACAGCACAGGAAGAGGCCATTCAGCCCATCATTCTCATGCTCGCAGCATCTTCCCCAGAGCTCTGTAATGAGTTCCTTTTTGAGTATACAATCCATTTGTGGGTTCTGACTGGCTTCACGTGCTTAAGACCTTACCTTTGTGACTGACATTGTTACATAAGTCAGAAGTGGAACATTTGGATCCTTTGAAATATGTGAATGAACCTGTGTTGAACGAAACAGGTTTGGCACAATTCCCGCAGCCTTTGGTAATCTGTTTCGCAACATTTGAACCTGGAAACATGCAGAGTTTGGTCATGTTCAACTCGATATAACAACCACTGTCCATCTATCATTCATCTATACATCTTCTTTTCCATCTACTTACTGTCTATTGGGTGGCACAGTGGTTAGCACCACTGCCTCACAGCGCCAGGGACCTGGGTTCGATTCCCAGCTTGGGTCACTGTCTGTGCAGAGTCTGCACATTCTCCCCATGTCTGCATGGGTTTCCTCCGGATGCTCCGGCTTCTTCCCACAGTCCAAAGAAGGTACTGGCTAGGTGCATTGGCCATGCTAAATTCTCCCTCAGTGTACCCAAACAGGCGTCAGAGTGTGGTGACCGGAGGATTTTCAAAGTAGCTTCTTGCAGTGTTAATGTTAGCCTACTTGCGACATTAATAGATTAAAGTTAAACTTATATTATCTGCCAATCTTTCTAACTTTAATTAATCTATCTATTTGACTATCAACCTATCATTTATCCATCTCACTGTCTCCCTATCTACCTGTCTATCTATTAGCCTGTCTTTCTGTCAATCTTCCAATTTATCTATATTTCTGTCCATCTCTCTGTCTATTTCTCTATTTATCCACTGTTGTATCTGTGCAGTATGACAAGGATTTATCAGTTATTTGGAGGCATTCTCACCAACTCTTGTTGTGTTCCTCATTGTTCCACTGGAGCAAGCAGAGAGGGAGTGATTGGAGGCAGGAGTGCTGGTGAGAGATTGATTGAATTATTTATTTATTTAATTAGTCAGCTGGTGTGTGTTTTTTTTTGGCCTCTACTTTTGTAGTAGTATTTTTCTTAAGTTTAAAGTGAAAACCGGAAGTGGGCTGCTAAGGAGTCTGGGAAGGGTTTTTATTTTTAACTTTAAAAGTCAGTTACCTGGGATACCTACATATGCAGTAGAACTCCATTCCAGCTTATCATATTAATTTTATCTCGAGGCATGTTATAGTCCAATAACATATTCTAATAGGTTTGAAACAGAAATCAAACATTCAATTGATTCCAGGCATTAGCATTTTTTCGTTGCCTCATTCCCTGAAACAGCATTCTCCTTTTCTCAAAAGTAACCATTAGACTGTGCCTGGCCTTTTCATTTTGAAAGTATCCCAACTTCGGAAAGCATGCTGCTGAGCTGGCTCCAAGTATATTTTAAACCTTTCTTTTGTTTTAGCCCAGAGAGTTGAAGCCGTTTGAAGTAATGTCAATTATTGTCAAATCTTTTAAAATAAATGTTCCCTTTCCACTTTGGGATCAAAGCACAAATCTTCTTAAGAGGTTTCTAACCCAATGCTAATCCAACTTGGGATCAGTTTTCAACATTGCAATTTACACTATCAAAATTAAAATGGTTCCCCCCTCATGTGAGAATTGTATCCTGACTTATCAACACATAGGGCGAGATTTACTGGGCCCGTTCACAATGGCCGCAAATCTCGTTATGGTCACTAAATCTCTCGAGAGGGCCATAATGGTATTTGTGCCAGCGAGCTCATTCCCAGCCCCCACTGGCGATGTAGTCAGGTTCACGGCACGATGGCACAGTGGTCAGCACTGCTGCCTCACAGCGCCAGGGTCACGGCTTTGTTTCGTGGCTTGGGTTACTGTCTCTTCTCCCCACGTCTGCGTGGCTTTCCTCTGGGTGCTCCGGTTTCCTCCCACAGTCCGAAAGGTGTGCTGGTTAGGTGCATTGGCCGTGCTAAAATTCTTGCCTTCAAACAACCGCGCAACCTCAAACAGACCATTGTCCGCAGCAAACTACCCAGCCTTCAGGAGAACAGTGACCACGACACCACACAACCCTGCCACAGCAACCTCTGCAAGACGTGCCGGATCATCGACACGGATGCCATCATCTCACGTGAGAACACCATCCACCAGGTACACGGTACCTACTCTTGCAACTCGGCCAACGTTGTCTACCTGAGACGCTGCAGGAAAGGATGTCCCGAGGCATGGTACATTGGGGAAACCATGCAGACGCTACGACAACGGATGAATGAACACCGCTCGACAATCACCAGGCAAGACTGTTCTCTTCCTGTGGGGGAGCACTTCAGCAGTCACGGGCATTCAGCCTCTGATCTTCAGGTAAGCGTTCTCCAAGGCGGCCTTCATGACACACGACAGCGCAGAGTCGCTGAGCAGAAACTGATAGCCAAGTTCCGCACACATGAGGACGGCCTACACCAGGATGTTGGATTTATGTCACATTATCAGTAACCCCCACAGCTTGCCTCCTGGACTTGCAGGCTATCCTGTCTGGAGACAATACACATCTCTTTAACCTGTGCTTAATGAACCCTCCACCCACATTGTCTGTATCTTTAAGACCTGGCTGGTTGTAGGGACTCGCATTCTAATCAGTATTCTGTAACTTGATTTTTGTGTCTCTGTGCCCTGTTTGAGAGCACATTTCCACTCCATCTGATGAAGGAGCAGCGCTCCGAAAGCTAATGGTATTTGCTACCAAATAAACCTGTTGGACTTTAACCTGGTGTTGTTAAAACTCTTACTGTCTACTATAAGATTGCCAGGCTCTGCTAGGGTATTTGTTTAATCAACTTAGATGTAGAGGTCACTTTATCAATGGGGACCAAGTTTGTTAGTAATTGTAATGAGCTGTTTTACATACTTTGTAGTTTTAAAGGTACATGTAATACATTTAATTAGTCATACATATAAATATATCTTCTGTACATTTTTAGAAGTTAAACAAATAAGTTTTGCTGCACAGTTACAGAGTGCCCTTTGATACTAAACATATGTCAGATACATTCCTTTAAAGCACCCAACTGTTGGAATCACAAGGCCATAAAGGAGACTTAATTGCCTCACCAGACACCTTATCAGAAACAATTGATACAAGAGTGAGTTTTAATGAAGCTGCCTTCACAGTTTCTAATCAAAACAGAGTCAGAAAGACATTAATGTCACAGCTATCGAAAGAGCTATGGTCGGGAATTTAGTGGGAACTGACAAGAATTAATGGTAACATGATGATGCCCCTCAAAATTGTAGGTCGCTTCTCGGCCTTTTGGCTAAGATCAAGTGTAGTGTGGTCGGCAGCCCATGGTCGGCCGCACTTGGTTGAGGTCATTAGGTTACACTGAGGCTTCATATGTTTCATATGAAGCAATTTTTTAAAGCGGCATCTCGGCCTTTTGGCTAAGATGCAAATGGGCTCAAGTCTTGGAGGAGGAACCTCCCCCTTCTCCAATCAGCTTGGCTCATGTAGATCAGGCCCAGGACAGGGTGGTTTGGTCGCTCGCCCTGTCTTGTCAGCCTGGATCTGAAATGTCTCAACTTGTTGAGACTCTGAACTGGATTTGATTTGATTGAATTGGAAAAGTATTTTTTTTTAAATTGTAGGTAGTGATAAAAAGCTCAGTCATTGAATTGATAAGCAATGTATACATGTGTTTAATTATGTTGGCAATAAACAAACTTATCAGGGCTATAATTGGGGAATATCGTGAATGCAAGTTGAGTTGACCACATCCCTTAGAGATTCAGTTAACTTCACTGACAAGGCCATAAAATACTAATGGCTTTTGTAGGCCCCTTTATCAATTAAAGGATACCCATGTGAGACTGCTTTAGTGAAGATGCTTTGTGAGACTGCTATCAAAATAGAGACATGATGTCTGACTAAGAGACTAGAGGACAGGATTAGAGATGATATATTGGGGTATCCCATGGGATATCGTGATCTCATAGGTCAGGGTGGTTCAGTATTTTTTCTATTTGGATCAATACGTAAAGTATGTCATTTGTAACACTTTTGATTGGATTGTGTCCAACTGACTGTGAGCTGCAGGATGATTTTCTTCGTCTGGCGGAGTGGTGTCTCGACCCATTGTGTCAAGACGCTCCCCTTGCTAGCAAGTAAATAAAGACAAACTGTTGGTTAAGTATCTTGTGTTAATGTGTGTTTGTGTTAAAGTCAAACTCGGAAGTCGAGATTTCGACAGTATTCCTTGGAGGTTCCACGGAGATCGCTTGCTCCTCGCTGGTGAGTAAACAGCACAGCGACTCTCCAAGGAATGACTCTAACTGGCCAGTAAAAAAAAAAGGGGCCCTCCCTTGGATGGTTCAAAGTGCAATCTGTTTGTCCCGGCGGGTGTACTGCGATATTTGACTTATTTCAGGAATGGGTTAACCTTTTTTAATCACTTCCTCTTTTTAGCTTGACGACAGAGTGGGACAGACTATTGAAATTCCATCCCTGAACAGACCGGGCAGATTGTGTAAGTGAGACTCAAGGAAAGACATCATAAGAAAGAGAGAAAGGTCGTTGTTCCCTCAGAGAGGAACAAGCCCTTATTTGATGGGGCGAAAAAGGTGAAAGGGACAGACAGGGTCCTTTTTGTGATTGGACCGATCCTTGTGTGATAGGATCATAAGTAAGATTAAGTAAAGTGCACTGTTAGAGTTTAAGATAATGTGATAAGGGCTCTGTCTGCCGTGGCGAACAACGCAGATAGATAATTGTTTATCTGTTTAGTTAAAGTATAAGTTTGTACTGTTTGTGATATTTGTTGTGAGTTTTGTACTTTATGTTCCTGTCAAGCTCTTGGGAATCAAATCACTGGGAGGTAACAGGGAGTTACACAATAAATCACCCTTAACTGGGTATCTCAGACACCCAGACTGAGGCGGAATTAAGAGCCCAAATGAGTCACATGAAGGCCAGGTGAAATGGGAGTAGAGAACACTGATTGGAGCAATGGAACTGTGATACCGTGATCTGTGCCAACTCAATCAGTTAAGAGAATGGGAGCTGGTTCGAGTAAAATCCCCCAGAAGGGAACACCAGCTTATTTTATGTTTCAAAATTGCAGTCAGTCATCAATCAGTGACCTGCAAAAATGGGTAGAATGGACCAAGGGTAAGAATAAATCTTTCCCACTTGATGGTACATTCAACCTCGATAGAATAACCTATTGAGAAGAATGCCTTTTGAACAGAGATCCTGGGAAGGAAAAAAAAGAAGGGAAATTGGTCAGCTTTTGAAGATTGGAAAAGGGGGGATTGGCAGACTATATTTTAAAAACATGGTATGCATCAGGTATTTCAGCAATCACAAAACAAATTAGTGAAAGACGTGTTACCTGTCAAACCATGAATCCGGGAAAAACAGAAAAGGTACAGGCTGCCTCTCACCCAAATCCAACAGGACCCTTTGTAAACATGCAAATGAATTTTATTGAATTACCCCTATGTATGGGATTTAAGTATGTATTAGTAATTATAGATGTATTTTCTAGATGGATTGAAGCCTTTGTGATGCTACTACTATTGCTAAATATTTGCTAAAAAACATTGTGCCACGATTTGGCGTACCTGTACAGATTTCAAGTGATAATGGATCACATTTTACCGGAACAGTTATGAAAGAAATGTGCTGAGCATTGCAAATCAATCAGCATTTTCATTGCAGTTATCACCCACAGTCAGCTGGACTGGTGGAGAGATATAATGGAATGCTGAAGAACAAGCTGGCAAATCTTTGTGCTGAGACCGGACTAAAATGGGTTGAACTGTTAATGGTAACGCGGTCAGTGACAAACAGTACAACTGGGCTATCACTGCACAAAGTCGTTATGGGATGAGCCCCCAACATTTGCCTTTTTCTGCACCACTTACTGTTAAGCAGATGGATATCAACAGAATGGAAGAAAATATGCTAAACTATTGTATTGCATTAACAAAATGTATTTCTAGTTTCCATTCTCAGATTGATCCCGCAGAAGGGAGGTGCCGCAGCTTAGAACCGGACGACTTCATTTATGTGAAGGTGTTTAAAAGAGAGAATAGTCTTCACCCAAGATTTGAGGGCCCCTCTCCAGTCTTGTTGACCACCAACACCGCGATCAAGGTGAAGGAAAGACCAACATGGATCCATGCATCTCATTGCAAGAGGGCTCCAGGTCCCAAGGAAAAGGAATCATCAGCCTCACCAATGGAGGAAAGTGGACATTAAGACTCTATTTTCTTGTGACATTTACAATACCTGAATTGCACATAAATACTTTCAGGCACATGTCATGCACCTTTGCCAACGCTTCCAGCTGTTGGATGTGTACACATGTACTGACACTGCTCGAAGGGAGGTATTCCTTTTAAGACCAATTCCTTTCAATGAATCAGAATCAGCAAAATGGTGGCTGACTCAGAAAAGGTCGCCCAAAATCAGAACAACAGTAGTACTTCCTAAGGAAGGACTAAAGGATAGCAAGGAACATTGGGAATCAGATAATATGAATAAATTTAAGGGATGGTTCCAACTTGATTCTAACCTTTCTCAGAAGTTCCCTGTCTTGTTCCTTACGAACACAACAGGATTAGGGAGACCCAATGAACAATTTGTCTGGTCAGTAAACAGACAGGTGGGTGGAATGTAGGAACAAGTAAGTTTAACCATTCACTGATCCTCACATCTGCAAACACTATAACTGAAGGAAATGTTATCAGTTTACGAACCTTAAATGGAACATACTTTGTTTGTGGACACAAAGCATATCCCTGGTTGCCATTAAATTGGGAAGGGTCATGTTACCTGGGATATGTAATACCTTATATCCATCATTGCCCTCACTAACACATCACCCCCTTTATCGGTCTAAACGAGCCCTTACAGAAACACAACAATTCTTCTCTATCCTTTTACCCTCTGTCAGAGTGGGATTTACCTCAGTCGAAATAATAAAATTAGCTAAATTATTAGAATGGGCAGCACGGTAGCACAATGGTTAGCACTGCTGCTTCACAGCGCCAGGGACCTGAGTTTGATTCTCGGTTTGGGTCACTGTCTGTGTGGAGTTTACACGTTCTCCCTGTGTCTGCGTGGGTTTCCTCCGGGTGCTCCGGTTTCCTCCCACATTCTGAAAGACGTGCTGGTTAGGTGCATTGTCCCGAACAGTAACTTCATTGCAGTGTTAATGTAAGCCTCACTTGTGACTAATAAAACTTTAACCTTAAGTGGTGCAAATGATACTACCAAAGCTATGAAAGGGTTAAGCGGTGAGATGACAGCCATAAGAACAGTGACTTTACAGAACAGGATGGCCTTAGATTATTTGTTGGTGGAAAAAGGTGGTTCATGTGCTATAATAGGATCTGAATGCTGCACATACATCCCCGACCATTCTGAGGAAAGATGTAGTTTAGTGGACCATATCCCAAAGGAGGTTAAGAAGTTTAAGGAACCAGGTTCTTGGGGAATGTTTGGTTGGGCGGGGGGATGGTTAGATGCAATAGGTAAGTCCATAGTACATGGATTAATCATATTTTTGGCTGTTATCTTTACCCTATGTCTGGTATTTGCCATGATAAAGTGTTGCTGTGCACAACTTGGAAATGCAGTTATTCCAGGAGCTGCAACCACTCTGATGATAATAACAACTCTAGAACTCTCAGAGAATGCAGTAGACAAGGAAATGAAGAGACTTTACAAGATTCGGATAGATTGAAATTGTTGTCCTTGAGAAGGACAAGAGGAGGGAATGTAGAAAGATAGAAAAGAAAGGGCGACTATAAGATTGGCAGACTGCTAGGGTTTTTGTTAAATCAACTTAGATGTAGAGGTCACTTTATCAATGGGGAGTAAGTTTGTTAGTAATTGTAATGAGCTGTTTTACATACTTTGTTGTTTTAAAGGTACATGTAATACCTTTTATTAGTCCATAAATATAAATATATCTTCTGTACATTTTTAGAAGTTAAACAAATAAGTTTTGATGCACAGTTACAGAGTGCCCTTTGATACTAAACATATGTCAGATACATTCCTTTAAAGCACCCAACTGTTGGAATCACAAGGCCATAAAGGAAACTTAATTGCCTCACCAGACACCTTATCAGAAACAACTGATACAAGAGTAAGTTTTAATGAAGCTGCCTTCACGGTTTCTAATCAAAACAGAGTCAGAACGACATTAATGTCTTAGCCAACCAAAGAGTTATGGTCGGGGACTTAGTGGGAGCTGACAAGGATTTTTGGTAACATGATGACACCCCTTGAAACTGCAGGTAGTGATAAAAAGCTCAGTCATTGAATTGATAAGCAATGTATACATGTGTTTCATTATGGTGGCAATAAACAAACTTATCAGGGCTATATCCTGATGGCAAGTTGAGTTGACCACATCCCTTAGAGATTCAGTTAACTTCACTGACAAGGCCATAAAATACCCCTTTTATCAATTAAAGGATACCCATGTGAGACTGTTTTAATGAAGGTGAGGCTGCTATCAAAATAGAGACATGATGTCTAAGAGACTAGCGGACAAGCTTAGGGATGATATATTGGGGTATCCCATGAGGTATCGTGATCTCATAGATCAGGGTGGCTTAGTATTTTCATTCTATTGGATCAATACGTAAAGTATGTCATTTGTAACACTTTTGATTGGATTGTGTTCAACTGATTGTGAGCTGCAGAATTGTATAAACTAGGATGATTTTCTTTGTCCGGTGGAGTGGTGTCTCTGGCCATTGTGTCAAGACGCTCCCCTTGCTAGCAAGTGAAATGAAGACAATCTGTCAGTTAAGTATCTTGTGTTAAAATGTGTTTGTGTTAAAGTCAAAGTTGAGATTTCGACAGGTATCCGGATGAGCACTCAGATCCTGCTGGCGGGGGGTGTCCGCAGACATCTTTAACCTCTCTTTACAACAATCTAAGGTCCCTATTTGCTTCAAGCAAACAACTATCATCCCAGTACAAAAGAAAAGCCAAGCAGCCTGCCTTAATGACTAATGTCCGGTGGCTCTGACATCCATCAGTATGAACTGCTTCGAACGGCTAGTCATGTCACAAATCAGTTCCAGCCTCCTGGACTGCCTGGATCCACTACAGTTCGCCTACCGCCACAACAGGTCCACAGCAGACGCCATCTCCCTGGCCCTGCACTCAACCCTGGAACACCTAGATAACAAAGACACCTATGTCAGACTCCTATTTATTAACTGCAGCTCAGCCTTCAACACCATTATTCCGATGAAACTCATCTCCAAATACCGTGGCCTGGGGCTCGGCTCCGCCCTCTGCAACTGGATCCTGAACTTCCTAACCCACAGACCACAATCAGTAAGGCAACCACGATCATCCTCGGCAACCACGATCATCCTCAACACCCACAAGGCTGTGTTGTCAGCCCCTGACTATACTCCTTATACCCCTATGACTGTGTGGCCAAATTCCCCTCCAACTCAATTTTCAAGTTTGCTGACGACACCACCGCAGTGGTTGGATCTTAAGCAATGATGAGACAGAGTACAGGAAAGAGATAGAGAATCTGGTGAACTGGTGCAACAGCAATAATCTGTCCTTCAATGTCAGTAAAATGAAGGAGATAGTCATTGACTTCAGGAAGCACAGTGGAGAACATGCCCCTGTCTACATTAATGGGGATGAAGTAGAAATGGTCGAGGGCTTCAGGTTTTTAGGTGTCCAGATCACCAACAACCTGTCCTGGTCCCCCTATGCCAACACAATATTTAAGAAAGCCCACCAATGCCTATATTTTCAGAAGGCTAAGGAAATTTGGCATTTCCGCTCCGACTCTCAGCAATTTTTACAGATGCACCATAGAAAGCATTCTTTCTGGCTGTATCACAGCTCGGTATGATTCCTGCTCTGTCGAGACCGCAAGAAACTACAAAGGGTTGTGAATGTAGCCCAATCTGTCACGCAAACCAGCTTCCCATCCATTGACTCTGTCTACACTTCCCGCTGCCTCAGAAAAGCAGCCAGCATAATTAAGGGCCCTTTGCACCCCAGACATACTCTCTTCCACCTTCTTCTGTCGGGGAAAAAATATATAAAAGTCTGAGGTCACGTATCACCCAACTCAAGAACAGTTCTTCCTTGCTGCCATCAGACTTTTGAATGAACGGTATGCTTTATCTATGTAGCGTGCAAGAAACAATACTTTTCACTGTATGCTAATACATGTGACAATAATAAATCAAATCAAATCAAAATGATGAGTTGTTTTGTGTGTAACTCACATATTTCTGGTTTAACTAAAATGAAGGCCTTATTGGGATGGAATCCTGCTGTGGGCCAATGAAATGATCAGAATGTCGGAATAACTGGTGACAGATAAGAGAGGAATGAGGAACTTTCAGCACCACAGAATTTTCAAAAATTCATTTACAGGGATGTGGATGTCAGTGGCCGAGGCCAGCAGACATTGTCCATCCCTAACTGTCCTGGAGGGGGCATTTCAGAGTCAACCACATTGCTGTGTCTCTGGAGTCACATGTACCCAGACCGGGTAAGGGTGGCAGATTTCCTTCCCTAAAGGACATTAGTGAACCGATGGTGAACAATTGACGATGGTTTCATAGTCATCATTAGACTTTGAATTCCAAATTTTTTTGTCATTGAATTCGCATTGTGTGATTCGAATCCAGATTTCCAGAGCATTACATTGGGTCTCTGGATTATTGATCTACCACTTTCTCTCACATAGAGACTGCCAATTGAGTGACTATCTTTTCGCTCAGAGTAACCTGAATGTGCTGAGCCAGAAATGTCCACCATCATAAAACCCCAACATTGTGAAATATTCCTTTACTCACTGCATTGAAGTGCTGCGGTCTTTTGGCTATGATTGAGTGTAGTATCTTTTCTTCTCAGTTTTTGCAAAGAGCAACTGGATGTCAGTGTGGGTTGTGCATTGAAGAAGACAGCGGGAAAGGAGACCCAGAAAAAGACAATGCTTGAGCTCTGCTGCTACTGGTGGATCTTCATGCTGGTTTCAGCCTTTGGGTTTGTATCTAATACCGGTACAGCACAACTCAGTGTTTGGGCTATGGTTGCAGCTACTTCTCGACCACCAGGCCGAGGGGTATGGAACACTGTCCTTGTGACAGTGAAGACATTGGGAGGGGACCTGCCTATGGATCGAACCTACTTTTTGAAGTGAGTGCTCTTCGAATGCTGCAGGTTTGAAGTGGCAAATATCTTCTGCCTGCAGGATTTCCCCCAGCAGTGAGTATTTTGACCTTCTTGAGTGTTGCAGGATGTATTAAGCTTCTGAAGGCTTTCAAGGAAAAAGACAAACAGGGGTCCCTCTCCACCCTGACTGCGGAGCCTCCGTCACAGCGGAACCAGGTTGTTACATTCCACATGTACAACCCCCAGTTCACCATGGTGTATGTAAAGGGCAACGACAAAGGCTTTTGGCATTCTGGCCTTCATCAGTCAGGGCATTGAGTATAGAAGTTGGGGAGTTATGTTGCAGTTGTACAGGACATTGGTGAGGCCGCACCTTGAGTATTGTGTTCAGTTTTAGTCGCCATGCTATGGGAAAGATGTTATTAAACTATTAAACTGGAAAGAGTGCAGAAGAGATTTACAAGGATGTTGCCAAGACTCAAGGGACAGAGTTATATGGAGAGATTGGACAGGCTGGGGCTTTTTTCTTTGGAGTCTAGGAGACTGAGGGGTGATCTTATCGAGATGTATAAGGTCATGAGAGGCATGCATAGGGTGAATGCACTCTGTCTTTTTCCCAGGGTTGGGGAATCGAGAACTAGAGGGCATAGGTTTAATTTAAGAGGGGAAAGAATTAATGGGAACCTGAGGAGTAACTTTTTTTACACAGAGGGTGATATGTGTGTGGAATGAGCTGCCGGAGGAAATGGTTGAGGCAGGGACAGTGACAACATTTAAAAGGCATTTGGACAGATACATGGATAGGAAAGGTTTAGAGGGATATGGGCCAAATGCAGGCAAATGGGGTTAGTTTAGATGGGCATTTTGGGCCGAAATGCCTGTCTCCATGCCATAGATTCTATGATTCTATGACGTGTTCATGTTCCTTGCCAGGTATGTTGAGTTGAATGGGAACAGCACTGAGGTGAAGGACAACTTTGGCATTTGGATCAGCAAATGCCAGGACAAAATGACCTTGAGAACAGATGTGAATGTAGGCCTCCTGTATCTCCCCCACCCCTTTTCACAAACACCCAACACCAATGCCCTTTAGGGAAGGAAATCTGTTAGCCTTACCCGTCCGACACGTGACTCCCAAACCAAAGCAACATGGTTGACTCTTTAATGAAAAGGAATGAAACTGGATGGACGATCTGCCATTGACTGAGGCACCAGAAATGACATCAGTACAGTCAGCTCTATCATGACTGGGGATTCCAGCAGTGCAAAAGACAAGGCATTTGCAACCATCAGTGCCAAGTGATCCATGTTGCCCTCCTGTTGCTGTTCCCACAGATGCCAGTCTTCAGCCAATTCGATTTACTCCACATGATATCAAAAAATGAGTGAAGGCATTGGATTGAATACACAAAGGCTATGGGCCCTGACAACAGTCCAGCAATAGTACTGAAGACGTCTGCTCCAGAACTAGCTGCACCCCTAGCTGTTCCTGTACAGCTATAACACAGGCTCTCGCCAGCAAATTGCCCAAGAGTGTTCTGTCCACAAAAAATCAGGACAAATCCAACAGGCCAATTACCACCTTATCAGTCTACTCTCGATCATCAGCAAAGTAACGGGAAGGGTCGTCAACACTGCCATCAAGTGACACCTACTCAGCAATCACTCACCAATGCTCAGTTTGGGTTCTGCCAGTCCACCCAGCTCCTGAATTCATTACAACCTTGGTTCAAACATGGACAAAAGAGCTGAACTCCAGAGGTGAGGTGAGAGTAACAACCATTGACATCAAGGCAACATTTGACCGAGTGTGGCATCAAGGAGCCCTAGCAAAACTGGAGTCAATGGGAATCAGGGATGAAAACTCTCTACTGGTTGGAAACTGTTGTGTATTTGGGGAACGACAGTCCGTGGCATGGCCCCTTTAAGAGGACGGACACGTGATTGCTCTGTGACATTATTGGGGTCTCCACAGCATGCTGGCAGTTGGGGAATTCAGGCCTGTACAGCGCACACTTAAAAATAAACCCGCCTGTTTTTATTAAAACTTACGTGGACCTCCTGAATTGAATCGATCCTATATCAACCCCCCACCCACTGACAACACAACAAAGCTGACGACGAGGCGGGATGAAAAATAAACAGAAACAGTCCAAAAGACAGTCTGTCTTTTCAGGCTGATCACGGTTGCTGCTGCACATTCGCCAAGCGTTGCTTTTTCTGCCTCTGTTTCTACAACTGGGGGCTTTCAGCGAAGCCTTTCTGCTTTTCACTTTTGCCATTGGAAACTTTTCTGTGCTTCTTTGTTCTCTTTGAAGGGCTTTCAGTGCCTAACATCTGTGACGTTAGTATACCTTTAAGAGATTTTTTTAAAAATCAGGCTCTCTGCCTTCGTTGATGTCATTGTTGCCAGGCTGTCTACGAAGATTCCTTTTATTGCTCCTTAAGTGGTTTAAATGGGAGTTGTTTATGGGATTAGTTTTATGGCCCTGCATTGTTAGGAGAAAAGGCATTGAGTTCTGGGTAGGTTTTTTTCTCTTCCCAGGAAGTTTAAGGTTTTTTTTCCTGTTTGGCTGCAGTTAGAGCTTAATTGTTTTAGAAGGGGCATCACGCTAAAGGGAAGTCTCTCTCTCTCTCTCTCTCTCTCTCCCTGGATTTGGAAATTCTGCAGGTTAGCTGAAAACCTTCCTGGAGTAGAAAATCTGCTGTTGGTGGTTTGACCAGAGTCTGGGGTTCTGGGAAGCTGTTCTGACTTCAAACTGTTCTGGATGTGTCAAGAGGTGCTAGAACTTACAAGACTGAGAGTTTTCAATTCTCCAACCAAAGGATTCAATTCCAGTATCACGTGAACATTAGACTTTGCCGTGTTGAACTTATTTAAAGAGTTTTGTCTATGGAAGCTTTTGTTTTGATTGGAACATCTTATACATTATCGTGGCTGTTTTGTTCTTGTTTGTAATTGACAAAGTTATTGCTAATGTTCTTTCCATACATGTTAACTATATTCCTAAATAAACTTTGTTTGATAAAAGCTTCCTAGTGGGTCATTTGAATCATACCTGAGGTGAAACATATCATGCTTACCCTAGCCAAATTCAAAGTGCAAAACGTAGGATCCAGGTGGGCGCCATAAAACACCTGAACCATAACACATTGGCAACTCAAAGCCAGTCCAGCCCCAAACCAGCAGCTATGTCACACCAGTGGGGTGGCAGTCAAAGACAGCAAGTGGGGTGTACCCATTGACCGTACCTTCTTCATTAAGAGAATTCTCCCCATGTCTACGTGGTTTTCCTATGGGTGCTCTGGCCTCCTCATACACTCTTAACGATGCGCAGGCTAGGTCGACTGCCCATGGTAAATTATGTATTATGTCCAGACAAATAATTTATGGTCCCAACCTTTCTCAGCACAATTGGAAGTAAAACCTTTAACTTACTCTGCAGTTTGGTCCAGCCAGAGAAGCCAGGTACCAAATCCCTCGAGCAATTGGTGAAAGCCCTCAAGGAACATTATTCGCTGAAGCCATTGGTTATCCCGGAACAGTTCAGGTTTCGAAGAAACAAACCAGAGGATGAGAATATTTCATGGTTTGTAGCTGCCTGCGCAATTGTTTGGTCTGCAGGTTAAGAAATGAGGCAATCCAGCAGCACTTGCTCCCCGAGTGCACTTTAAGCTTAAATCCAGCTCTGGAAATTGCAGTCTCGATGGAGCTCGCAGCAAGAGAGAGACTTCACAGTTGGGAACTGGCACATAGGATGGGGCGCCACCCAGAGGAAGCCTACCTGACTACAGGCATGCCAGAATGGGCCGTTCACCGGCTGATTGTTGGAGCAAAGACAGTCAGTGCAAGAATTGTGGCAAGGTTGGCCACATTGTAAGAGCATTGTTGGGAGGGATCAGGGTTCCCTGAACAGAGTGGGCAGAAAAATAACCCAGACACAGGTAATGAGAGGACTCAGACAAATCCAGCAAAATTAATTTATAACATGGCTGATGAGAATGACAGCAGTCAGGAAGAGGTGTTTCAGGAGTCGGATGAGGAGCTAAGGTTGAACATGTTTCAGTCCAAAGGGAATCTCACTGATTTTGGGTGGTCGCTACGCTGAATGGACAACTGGTCAAAATGGAAGTTGGCACAGGTGCCACTGTATCTTTAATCCCCGAGACCATATATCAACAGAAACTAAAGCATCTTCCCTTAAGGCCAGCATGTGTGATCTTAATAGGAACGCATGTGGAAGAAATTCGGCCACTGAAAGGCTACATCATCGTCAAGGTGAAGCTGAGTGCCCAAAGGGCGGGCTACCTCTTCACTTGGTCTGAGGAGACTTCCCACCTCTCTTTGGACAATCTTGGTTAGAGAAGACCAAGCTGGACTGGAGCGCTGTAAACTGATTGGTTAACTCCAAGGCGGACCAACAGCACATCCTGGACAGATGCAAGAGTGCATTCGAAGATACACTTGGCTCAATGGAAGGGGTGCAAGTGAAACTCAAGATCAAACCAAATCGCCAACCAAAAGCCTCAAGTTGAGAGCGGTGCCGAATTTGTCCGAAGTTGAATTGGAGTTAGAACGACTTGTCGATACTGGTATTTCAGAACCTGTTATCACGAGCGGCTGGGCTACACCAAATAGGATGGTACAGTCTACATTTGTGGAGATGACCATCAATCTGGTGTTGTGTGTGGGTCAGAATCCACTTCCACTGATCGAGGATCTGTTCTCCAGCCTATCAGGTGGGCCAAAGTTTAGCAAAACCATCCCTTCGCAGCCTTACCTCAAATGAAGATCGCAATTGAATCACAACCCTTGCTTACCATTGTTACCCACAAAAGCCTGTTCCACACAAACGATTGGAATCACTTCGGCCCCTGCGTTATTTCAGCGGTCAATAAACCAAATACTTATTGGTTTACCCGGGATGCACTGTTATCTTGATAGTATTTTGGTTACCGGGGCTAGTGACTGAGAACATTTGACGAACTTAGAATCCACACTGCAGCATGTTCAAATACGTGGCCTGCGTGTCAAGAAAGAGAAATGCAACTTTCTCTGAACTTTGATACAATACTTGAGCCACATTATCGATAACAAAGGGCTACAAAAAGAACCAAAGAAGATGGACGCCATCGTGAAAGCTCTACGTCCAAAGAACGTGACGCAATTAAGATCATTTCTAGGTCTAGTCAACTTTTATGGGAAATTCATCTCTGATTTAACTAACTTGTTGAAACCCCGACATAATCCATTGTGCGTTAAACAGTCTTGGCATTAGATACCCACATGTGAGGGAGCATACAAGGCAGTGAAGGACACTTTGCAGAAGTCCGATGTCTTAGTTCATTTTAACCCAAAAGTGCCATTGCAACTCGCTTGTGATGCTTCTCACATGGCGTTGGGGCAGTCATCTCACACATTTTACCTTCAGGAGAGGACAGACCCATAGCTTTCACTTCCCAGACACTGGCGACTATGCTCAATTGAAGAAGGAAGCATTGAGTATCATCTTTGGAGTCTGGAAGTTTCACCAGTACCTGTACAGCTGACATTTCATAGAATCATAGAATGTGCGGCACAGTGACGGGCCCTTTGGCCCAAACTGGTCCATGCTGACTAAAAAGCCCATCCAGGCTAGCTCCATTTGCCTGCATTTGGCCCATATCCCTCTAAACCTTTTCTATCCATGTATCTGTCCAAATGCCTTTTAAATGTTGTCAACATCCCTGCCTGAACCACTTCCTCCGGCAGCTCAGTCGACCCTATTAACAGATCACTGACCATTGATAATCCAGTACTGGCTTGCCCAAAGGAACACCATCTCTTTAACCTGTGTTGAATGTTCCCTCCACCCACATTGTCTGTACCTTTAAGACCTGACTGGCTGTAGAGATTCGCATTCTCATTAGTATTCTGTAACTTGATTTCTGTGTCTGTTTGCACTGTTTGAGAGCACATTTCCACTCCATCTGACAAAGGAGCAGTGCTCCGAAAGCTTATGGTATTTGCTACCAAATAAACCTGTTGGACTTTAACCTGGTGTTGTGAGACTTCTTACTGTGTTTGCCCAAAGGAGGCAGAGAGTGGGTATAGATGGGCCTTTTTCCAAATGGAGGTCGGTCACCAGTGGTGTGCCCCAGGGATCTGTTCTGGGACCCTTGCTGTTTGTCATTTTCATAAATGACCTGGATGAGGAAGCGGAGGGATGGGTTGGTAAGTTTGCCGACGACACGAAGGTTGGTGGGGTTGTGGATAGTCTGGAGGGATGTCAGAAGTTACAGGGGGATATAGATAGGATGCAAGACTGGGCGGACAAGTGGCAGATGGACTTCAACCCAGATAAATGCGCGTGGTCCATTTTGGTAGGTCAAATGGGATGAAGGAGTACAATATAAAGGGAAAGACTCTTAGTACTGTAGAGGATCAGAAGGACCTTGGGGTCCGGGTCCATAGGACTCTAAAATCGGCCCCGCAGGTGGAGGAGGTGGTTAAGAAGGCGTATGGTGTGCTGGCCTTTATCAATCGAGGGATTGAGTTTAGGAGTCCGGGGATAATGATGCAGCTAAAAAAGACCCTCGTCAGACCCCACTTGGAGTACTGTGCTCAGTTCTGGTCGCCTCATTACAGGAAGGATGTGGAAAAGATTGAAAGGGTGCAGAGGAGATTTACAAGGATGTTGCCTGGATTGAGTGGCATGCCTTATGAGGATAGGCTGAGGGAGCTCGGTCTTTTCTCCTTGGAGAGACGAAGGATGAGAGGAGACCTAATAGAGGTGTATAAGATGTTGAGAGGCATAGATCGGGTGGACTCTTGGAGGCATTTTCCCAGGGTGGAAATGTCTGCTACGAGAGGACACAGGTTTAAGGTGCTGGGGGGTAGGTACAGGGTAAATGTTAGGGGTAAGTTTTTCACACAGAGGGTGGTGGGCGAGTGGAATCGGCTGCCGTCAGTGGTGGTGGAGGCGAACTCAATAGGGTCTTTTAAGAGACTCCTGGATGAGTACATGGAGCTTAATAGGATGGAGGGTTATAGGTAGGTCGAGAAGGTAGGAATGTGTTCGGCACAACTTGTGGGCCGAAGGGCCTGTTTGTGCTGTAGTTTTTCTATGTTTCTATGTTTCTATCTTCAGGCCATGTAAAGGGTGATGGTGACGGAAGACTGGCCTTGGTAAGATTATTACACCTGCTAAGTGCTCTCAAGGACAATAAGGGATGGGCAACATCCATGTCCCATGAAACAATGAAAAACGATAAACTCAGGAGTCTGGTTCCTGCATTGAAGTATTTCAGCCAGTAGATGGCACTCCTCTCCAGCTAAATCGACCAATAGCAACAAAGCAATGGCACCCCCAGGTGACCAAAGGCTAATATGGCAGGGAGACCATGAAGCAACCTGGAAGAAAAGACTGGTAAAGATAAAAAATGTTTGCAATGACGGGGTGCACCTGAACCAGAGGGGCACCAATATCCTCGGAGGGAAATTTGTTACGGCTCTTCAGGGGGGTTTAAACTAATTTGTCAGGGGAGTGGGAAAGGGAGTTGTAGTCCAGAAGTCAGTGAGGGTGGTGAGGTATTGGGGAAGGTATCAGGGTCAAGGGTGGGTACTGGTAGACAGGAAGGTGGGTTGAAGTGTGTCTACTTCAATGCAAGGAGCATCCGGAACAAGGTAGATGAACTTGGGGCGTGGACTGGTACTTGGGACTACGATGTTGTGGCCATTACGGAGACGTGGGTAGAACAAGGACAGGAATGGTTGTTGGACGTTCCGGGGTATAGATGTTTCACTAAGTGTAGGGAAGCTGGTAAAAGAGGTGGAGGAGTGGCATTGTTAATCAAGGATAGTTTAACGGCTGCGGAAAGGCACTTCGTGGGGGATCTGCACACTGAGGTAATATGGGCTGAAGTTAGAAATAGGAAAGGAGCGGTCACGTTGCTAGGAGTTTACTATCGGCCCCCAAATAGTAATAGAGATGTGGAGGAAGAAATTGCTAAGCAGATTATGGATATGTGTGGGGGTCACAGGGTAGTTGTCATGGGGGACTTTAACTTTCCAAATATTGATTGGAACCTTTGTAGGTCAAATAGTTTGGATGGGGCAGTTTTTGTGCAGTGTGTGCGGGAGGGTTTCCTGACACAATATGTGGATGGGCCGACGAGAGGTGAGGCCACATTGGATTTGGTACTGGGAAATGAACCAGGCCAAGTGTTAGATTTGGTTGTGGGAGAGCAATTTGGAGATAGTGACCACAATTCGGTGTCTTTTGTTATTGCAATGGAGAGGGATAGGGCCGTACGGCAGGGCAAGGTTTACAATTGGGGGAGGGGTAATTATGATGCGATTAGGCAAGAATTAGGGGGCATAAGTTGGGAACAGAAACTGTCAGAGAAAGGAACTAATGAAAAGTGGAACTTTTTCAAGGAACAAATACTGGATGTCCTTGATAGGTATGTTCCTGTCAGGCAGGGAGGAAATGGCCGAGTGAGGGAACCATGGTTCACAAAAGAGGTGGAATGTCTTGTGAAAAGGAAGAGGGAAGCTTATGTAGGGATGAGGAAACAAGGTTCAGATGGCTCGATTGAGGGTTACAAGTTAGCAAGGAATGAGCTGAAAAAGGGGCTTAGGAGAGCTAGGAGGGGACATAAGAAGTCCTTGGCGGGTCGGATCAAGGAAAACCCCAAGGCTTTTTACTCTTATGTGAGGAATAAAAGAATGACCAGGGTGAGGTTAGGGCCGGTCAAGGACAGTAGTGGGAACTTGTGTATGGAGTCAGTAGAGATAGGCGAGGTGATGAATGAATACTTTTCTTCAGTGTTCACCAAGGAGAGGGGCCATGTTTTTGAGGAAGAGAAGGTGTTACAGGCTAATAGGCTGGAGGAAATAGATGTTCGGAGGGAGGATGTCTTGGCAGTTTTGAATAAACTGAAGGTCGATAAGTCCCCTGGGCCTGATGAAATGTATCCTAGGATTCTGTGGGAGGCAAGGGATGAGATTGCAGAGCCTTTGGCGTTGATCTTTGGGTCCTCGCTGTCCACGGGGATGGTGCCAGAGGACTGGAGAATGGCGAATGTTGTTCCTCTGTTTAAGAAAGGGAATAGAAATGACCCTGGTAATTATAGACCGGTTAGTCTTACTTCGGTGGTTGGTAAATTGATGGAAAGGGTCCTTAGGGATGGGATTTACGACCATTTAGAAAGATGCGGATTAATCCGAGATAGTCAGCACGGATTCGTGAAGGGCAAGTCGTGCCTCACAAATTTGATAGAAGTTTTTGAGGAGGTAACTAAGTGTGTTGATGAAGGTAGGGCAGTTGATGTCATATACATGGATTTTAGTAAGGCGTTTGATAAGGTCCCCCATGGTCGGCTTATGATGAAAGTGAGGAGGTGTGGGATAGAGGGAAAGTTGGCCGATTGGATAGGTAACTGGCTGTCTGACCGAAGACAGAGGGTGGTGGTCGATGGAAAATTTTCGGATTGGAGGCAGGTTGCTAGCGGTGTGCCGCAGGGATCAGTGCTTGGTCCTCTGCTCGTTGTGATTTTTATTAATGACTTAGAGGAGGGGGCTGAAGGGTGGATCAGTAAATTTGCTGATGACACCAAGATTGGTGGAGTAGTGGATGAGGTGGAGGGCTGTTGTAGGCTGCAAAGAGACATTGATAGGATGCAAAGCTGGGCTGAAAAATGGCAAATGGAGTTTAACCCTGATAAATGTGAGGTGATTCATTTTGGTAGGACAAATTTAAATGTGGATTACAGGGTCAAAGGTAGGGTTCTGAAGACTGTGGAGGAACAGAGAGATCTTGGGGTCCATATCCACAGATCTCTAAAGGTTGCCAGTCAAGTGGATAGAGCTGTGAAGAAGGCCTATAGTGTGTTAGCTTTTATTAACAGGGGGTTGGAGTTTAAGAGCCGTGGGGTTATGCTGCAACTGTACAGGACCTTGGTGAGATCACATTTGGAATATTGTGTGCAGTTCTGGTCACCTCACTATAAGAAGGATGTGGAAGCGCTGGAAAGAGTGCAGAGGAGATTTACCAGGATGCTGCCTGGTTTGGAGGGTAGGTCATATGAGGAAAGGTTGAGGGAGTGAGGGCTGTTCTCTCTGGAGCGGAGGAGGCTGAGGGGAGACTTAATAGAGGTGTATAAAATGATGAAGGGGATAGATAGAGTGAACGTTCAAAGACTATTTCCTCGGGTGGATGGAGCTACTACAAGGGGGCATAACTATAGGGTTCGTGGTGGGAGATACAGGACGGATATCAGAGGTAGGTTCTTTACGCAGAGAGTGGTTGGGGTGTGGAATGGACTGCCTGCAGTGATAGTGGAGTCAGACACTTTAGGAACATTTAAGCGGTTATTGGATAGGCACATGGAGCACACCAGGATGATAGGGAGTGGGATAGCTTGATCTTGGTTTCAGATAAAGCTCTGCACAACATCGTGGGCCGAAGGGCCTGTTCTGTGCTGTACTGTTCTATGTTCTATATGAAGATTTTGAGAATTGTTTCGTGTGCATTAGGTGCTGACAAACAAGTCTGGAACATTTTTTTTAACCTCTTCTACCACTTTCAACACCAACTGGATGTATTCCTGGACATGGCATCACATGAAGGTCTTTGTCCAATTGCCCCACCCCTAAACTCCTCCCATTGGCCACTTAACTGACCAATCACAGTGCCACACCTCCTCCCCATGGCCAATCGGAAAACAAACACTATTTATTTCCTCCAATTGGATGTTCATTAACTATTGGTCAAATAGGACTTTTCTCTCCCAGATCTCCAACAAATGTCGATCAAATGAACAAAAAAGGTTGAAAGTTTTTATTTTGAAAGATCCCTGTGGTTTTTATCCAGGGTTTAGCTCCCAGCAGTGTCCTGGAGTGAAGGGTTGTGTGATGCAGAGGGTAGTGTCTCTACGTTTGAGCCTGAAACAGGGTGTAGGGGAAGATGTGCAACAAATAGTGGCACAGGACAAGGGAAGGCCATTCAGCCCCTTGAATCTGTTCCACTGTTCAGTGAGGTAATGCTGATCTGTGA
The DNA here is from genome assembly GCF_964213995.1 of Mustelus asterias. Taxonomy (NCBI): domain Eukaryota; kingdom Metazoa; phylum Chordata; class Chondrichthyes; order Carcharhiniformes; family Triakidae; genus Mustelus; species Mustelus asterias. The sequence continues at coordinate 135,311 of NW_027590776.1, forward strand.
CCTAACTCCATATAGAAATCATGGAAATCATAGAAACCCTACAGTACAGAAAGAGGCCATTCGGCCCATCGAGTCTGCACCGACCACAATCCCACCCAGGCCCTAGCCCCATATCCCTACATATTTACCCACTAATCCCTCTAACCTACACATCTCAGGACACTAAGGGCAATTTAGAATGGCCAATCAACCTAACCCGCACATCTTTGGACTGTGGGAGGAAACCGGAGCACCCGGAGGAAACCCACGCAGACACGAGGAGAATGTGCAAACTCCACACAGACAGTGACCCAAGCCAGGAATCGAACCCAGGTCCCTGGAGCTGTGAAGCAGCCGTGCTAACCACTGTGCTACCGTGCCGCCCCAATTGATCCTTTAACATCATTGGCTCACAAAGATCCAATCAATCTGTGATTTCAAATTAACATTGAGCAAACATCATTTATTGTTTGTATATCAAAGTGTTTCTTAATTTCACTCCGAAAGATCTGCCTCTAATTTTTAAACTCTGGCCCCCAGTCCTCGACTCCCCAACCAGAAGGAATCGTTTCTCTCTATCTGCCCCTCAAAATTTCCCTTAGAGACTTGAAAACTGCATCCCTTAACATCCTAAATTTTGGGGAATGAAACTCCATTTTGTGTAATCTCTCCCAGTGATTTTACCCAAGGAATCCCGGTGTCATTCAGTTAAATATACACAGCACTCTCTCCAAGGTCAATATATCCTTCCTGAGGTGTGAGGCCCAGAACTGTTCACAGTGACTCCCGGTGTGATCTAAACTGGGCTTTGTATAACTGTAGTGGAGTGGAGGGAGGGGAGATTTGGGGGTTCAGGAATGGTTAGAATTAATGAGTGGGGTGTGAGCTTTAGGGATGAGAATTCAGAAAGATGTGGGGGTTCATCAGTGTGGGCAGGAGTGTCAGGAGTGCGGGCAGGAAAGTTGGAGGTTCAGGAGAGGAGGAGGAGAGTTGGAAGTTCAGAAGAGATTGAGGTTCAGGGGAGTTGGGGGTTCAGGAAAGTTGGGTGTTCAGTGGAGATGGGGTTTCAGGCAAATCTTTTTATTCATTTTGCAGCATTTTGGAGTTGTTGGCTAGGCCACCATTTATTACCCATCTCTAATTGCCCCCTTGAGAAGGTGTTGGTGAGCTGCCTTCTTGAACCACTGCAGCCCCTGAGGTGTAGGTACACCCACAGTTGCTGTTAGGGTGACCCAGCAACAGTGAAGGAACGGCTGATAAATTTCCAAGTCAGGATGGTGAGTGGCTACAACCCCTAGGTGGTGGTGTTCCCAGGTATCTGCTGCTCTTGTCCTATTAGATGGTGGTGGTCATGGATTTGGAAGCTTATGCCTAAGGAACTTGGTGAGTTCCTGCAGTGCATCTTGTAGATGGTGCACAGGGCTGCCACTGTGCATTGGTGGTGGAGGGAGTGAATGCTTGTGGAAGGGGTGCCAATCAAGGGGCTGCTTTGTCCTGGATGGTGTTGAGCTTCTTGAGTGTTGTTGGAACTGTGGTCATCCAGACAAGGATGAATGCACTCATCCACTCCTGACTTGTGCCCTATGGATAATGGACGGGCTTTGGGGGTCAGGAGGTGAGTTACTTGCTGCAGGATTCCTATACTTTGACCTGTTCTTATAAACACAGTATTTATATGGCTAGTCCAATTCAGTTGCTGGTCAAAGAATGTTGATAGTGGGGGATTTAACAATGGTAATACCATTGAATGCCAAGGGGCGATGGTCAGATCCTCTCTTGTTGGAGATGGTCATTTCCTGGCACTTGTTTGGTGCGAATGTTACTTGCCACTTGTCAGCACAAGCCTGGACATTGTCCAGGTCTTGCTGCATTTGGACATGAACTGCTTTAGTATCTGAGGAGTCGTGAATGGTGCTGAACATTGTGCAATCATCTGCAAACATCACCACTTCTGACCTTATGCTGGAAGGAAGGTAATTGATGAAGCAGCTGAAGATGGTCGGGCCTGGGACACTACCCTGAGGATCTCCTGCTGTGATGTCCCGGAGCTGAGATGATTGACCTCCAACCACCACGACCGTCTTCCTTTGTGCCAGGTATGACTCCAATCGGTGGAGTGTTGTCCCCCTGATTTCCATTGACTCCAGTTTTGTGTGGGCTCCTTGATGCCATACTCGGTCAAATGCTGCCTCAATGTCAAGGGCAGTCACTCTCACCTCACCTCTGGCGTTCAGCTCTTTTGTCTATGTTTGAACCAAGTCTGTAATGAAGTCAGGAGCCGAATGACCTTGGCGGAACCCAAACTGAGCATCCATTAGCAAGTTATTGCTGAGTAAGTGCCACTTTATAGCGCTGTTGATGAACCCTTCCATTACTTTACTGATGATCGAGAGTAGACTGATTGCATGGTAATTGTCCAGGTTGGTCCTTTTTCTTGTGTACAGGGCATACCTGGGCAATTTTCCACTTTGCCCATTAGATGCCAGTGTTACAGCTTTACTGAAACAACTTGGCTCGGGGCACAGCAAGTTCTGGAATGCAAGTCTTCAGTATATTTCCGGAAAATTGTTAGGGTCCATAGTCCTGGCAGTATCCAGTTGTTTTTTTAATATTCTTTATTAGTCACAAGTAGGCTTACATTAACACTGCAATGAAGTTACTGTGAAAATCCCCTAGTCGCCACACTCCGACTAGGCACACTGAGAGGCAGTTTAGCATGGTAAATGCACCTAACCAGTATGTCTTTCGGACTGGGGGAGGAAACCAGAGCACCTGGAGGAAACCCACCAGACATGGGGAGAATGTGTAGACTCCGTGTCTGCGTGGGTTTCTTGATATTACATGGAGTGAATTGAATTGGCTGAAGGCTGACATCCGTAATGCTGGGAACGGAGGCCGAGATGGATCATCCACTTGGCACTTCTGGCTGAAGGTTTTTGCAAATGCTTCAGACTTATCTTTTGCACTGATTGGCAGCATCTATCAACTCTTTCCACTGAGAATGCACCAGCATTAAAGGACAGAGTTCCAAAACATTTCCCACAACCTTTAATGAGAAGCTCTTGCAATTTTCCATCTGTGAAAATTGAACCATGAAATTGTATTCAATTACAGACTGGGAGGACCGTGCAGCCTGGTTTCTGCCTTGTCCTCCTGAAGACAGTTTGTTCATGCAACACCCACCATTAAAGGCAATCTTCCCCATGTTGGTGTCCTTCACCAGTAATGCATATTTGACAGAAATACCACCCATCGTGGTGCTGTCGCTCTACCCAGGCCTCCTCTCACCTTTTTTCATCTGACTCGAGTGTGGGCACTATGCTCATTTGTACTTCGTTTTCTAAGCTGTTTCGCACCATTGAAAATGCTGTGTAATCAGCGATAAGAACAATTCTCTGTCTGAACAGATCCCAATGATGCTGCAGTTACTGGTTATTTCCACTAGAGGCACTGCTGCTCTCCTGTATCCTGAACCATGATTAGAATCAGCCATTGAGCAGGCTAAGAGTCCATTCAGCCCCTCATACCTATTCCAGTCCAATCATACAACTTTGTTGTGTGGTAATTTTGAATTCACGTCATTGTTTTAAAATCTGTCCATGGTCTTACCCCTTCCCGATCTCTGTAACCTCCTTGAGCTTCGATGACACTCCCTGTCTCTGTAACCTCCTCCAGCCCCTTAAACCCTCCATATCTCTGTAACCTCCTCCAGCCCCTTAAACCCTCCCTATCTCTGTAACCTCCTCCAGCCCCTACAACCCCCCCTATCTCTGTAACCTCCTCCAGCCCCATAACCTTCCCTATCTCTGTAACCTCCTCCAGCCGCTAAAACCCTCCCTATCTCTGTAACTTCCTCCGGCCCCTACATCCTTCTCTATCTCTGTAACCTCCTCCAGCCTCTACGTATGTACATCAACAGGTACATACATAAAGTCGGACACTTTAGGGACTTTCAAGCAGTTATTGGATAGGCACATGGAGCACACCAGAATGATAGGGAGTGGGATAGCTTGATCTTGGTTTCGGACAAAGCTCGGCACAACATCGAGGGCCAAAGGGCCTGTACTGTGCTGTACTGTTCTATGTTCTATACATACATTGACCAAACTAAGCATAAGTAGATTTGAGCTTTAATTCTTTGTGAGTAGATATAGCGAAAACCAATAAAACTGTGATATAAATTAAAGCATCACTAGTGATTTGCCTGTGGTTGCGGTACAGTTTACCCAACAGTTCAGGTGTCCCTGGATGGTCCCAATTGGAAGTGATTTTAAGTTACTCTGGGTTGGACCACCAAACTCTCGGACAAGGACAATTATAGTAGGAAGGGAATTTAGTTACTGCAGGACTGGACCCCTTTCAGACTACAGAGAAGTACATCCTAATCACCCAGCCTGAGCCTGAATTAAGCGGGCATTAGCCCAAGATTGAAGAGGTGACAAAGTAAATTAATGAGGGAAGGGCTACGAATGTAGTTTATATGGACTTAAGTAAGGCTTTTGACAAGATCCCAAAAGGCAGACTGGTACAAAGACTAAAATCACGTGGGATTTGGGGTGGGTTAGCGAGATGGATACAGAACTGGCTTGGTCATAAAAGACAGAGAGTAGGGGTGGAAGGTTGTTTTGCAGAATGGAGATCTGTAGCTAGTGGTGTTCTGCAGGGATCTGTGCTGGGGCCTCTGTTGTTTGTAGTATAGAATCATAGAATCATAGAAACCCTACAGTGCAGAAAGAGGCCATTCGGCCCATCGAGTCTGCACCGACCACAATCGGTGTCTTTTGTTATTGCAATGGAGAGGGATAGGGCCGTACGGCAGGGCAAGGTTTACAATTGGGGGAGAGGTAATTATGATGCGATTAGGCAAGAATTAGGGGGCATAGGTTTGGAACAGAAACTGTCAGAGAAAGGAACTAATGAAAAGTGGAACTTTTTCAAGGAACAAATACTGGATGTCCTTGATAGGTATGTCGCTGTCAGGCAGGGAGGAAATGGCCGAGTGAGGGAACCATGGTTCACGAAAGAGGTAGAATGTCTTTTGAAAAGGAAGAGGGAAGCTTATGTAGGGATGAGGAAACAAGGTTCAGATGGCTCGATTGAGGGTTACAAGTTAGCAAGGAATGAGCTGAAAAAGGGGCTTAGGAGAGCTAGGAGGGGACACGAGAATTCCTTGGTGGGTCGGATCAAGGAACACCCCGAGGCTTTTTACTCTTATGTGAGGAATAAAAGAATGACCAGGGTGAGGTTAGGGCTGGTCAAGGACAGTAGAGGGAACTTGTGTATGGAGTCAGTAGAGATAGGCGAGGTGATGAATGAATACTTTTCTTCAGTGTTCACCAAGGAGAGGGGCCATGTTTTTGAGGAAGAGAAGGTGTTACAGGCTAATAGGCTGGAGGAAATAGATGTTCGGAGGGAGGATGTCCTGGCAGTTTTGAATAAACTGAAGGTCGATAAGTCCCCTGGGCCTGATGAAATGTATCCTAGGATTCTTTGGGAGGCAAGGGAAGAGATTGCAGAGCCTTTGGCTTTGATCTTTGGGTCCTCGCTGTCCACGGGGTGGTGCCAGAAGACTGGAGAATGGCGAATGTTGTTCCTCTGTTTAAGAAAGGGAATAGAAATGACCCTGGTAATTATAGACCGGTTAGTCTTACTTCGGTGGTTGGTAAATTGATGGAAAAGGTCCTTAGAGATAGGATTTACGACCATTTAGAAAGATGCGGATTAATCCGGGATAGTCAGCACGGATTCGTGAAGGGCAAGTCGTGCCTCACAAATTTGATAGAATTTTTTGAGGAGGTAACTAAGTGTGTTGATGAAGGTAGGGCAGTTGATGTCATATACATGGATTTTAGTAAGGCGTTTGATAAGGTCCCCCTTGGTCGGCTTATGATGAAAGTGAGGAGGTGTGGGATAGAGGGAAAGTTGGCCGATTGGATAGGTAACTGGCTGTCTGATCGAAGACAGAGGGTGGTGGTGGATGGAAAATTTTTGGATTGGAGGCAGGTTGCTAGCGGTGTGCCGCAGGGATCAGTGCTTGGTCCTCTGCTCTTTGTGATTTTTATTAATGACTTAGAGGAGGGGGCTGAAGGGTGGATCAGTAAATTTGCTGATGACACCAAGATTGGTGGAGTAGTGGATGAGGTGGAGGGCTGTTGTAGGCTGCAAAGAGACATTGATAGGATGCAAAGCTGGGCTGAAAAATGGCAAATGGTGTTTAACCCTGATAAATCTGAGGTGATTCATTTTGGTAGGGCTAATTTAAATGTGGATTACAGGGTCAAAGGTAGGGTTCTGAAGACTGTGGAGGAACAGAGAGATCTTGAGGTTCATATCCACAGATCTATAAAGGTTGCCACTCAAGTGGATAGAGCTGTGAAGAAGGCCTATAGTGTGTTAGCTTTTATTAACAGGGGGTTGGAGTTTAAGAGCCGTGGGGTTATGCTGCAACTGTACAGGACCTTGGTGAGACCACATTTGGAATATTGTGTGCAGTTCTGGTCACCTCACTATAAGAAGGATGTGGAAGCGCTGGAAAGAGTGCAGAGATTTACCAGGATGCTGCCTGGTTTGGAGGGTAGGTCTTATGAGGAAAGGTTGAGGGAGCTAGGGCTGTTCTCTCTGGAGCGGAGGAGGCTGAGGGGAGACTTAATAGAGGTTTATAAAATGATGAAGGGGATAGATAGAGTGAAAGTTCAAAGACTATTTCCTCGGGTGGATGGAGCTATTACAAGGGGGCATAACTATAGGGTTCATGGTGGGAGATATAGGAAGGATATCAGAGGTAGGTTCTTTATGCAGAGAGTGGTTGGGGTGTGGAATGGACTGCCTGCAGTGATAGTGGAGTCAGACACTTTAGGAACATTTAAGCGGTTATTGGATAGGCACATGGAGCACACCAGGATGATAGGGAGTGGGATAGCTTGATCTTGGTTTCAGATAAAGCTCGGCACAACATCGTGGGCCGAAGGGCCTGTTCTGTGCTGTACTGTTCTATGTTCTAAGTCTGCTGAGAACTTCCTCCAAGTTCTGCAGATGTTCCGCCCTTGTTTTACCTGGTTGTGGGAAAACCACCGGAGTCAGACTTGGATGTTTCAACAATACAGTTTTATTTAACGAAGCTTCATGGCGAAAAGGCACTGGCACTCCGCAGTACATTAGGCAGCTACCTTCTCTCAATGATACAATAGGAGTGGTTCGTTTTTGTACTTTTCAGACAATGGATAGTCCGTATATTAGCCATTTAACACATCATTACAGTCGAGTCGGATCGATAGTTAACACATCGTTACAGCCAGACATAGGCTTTTAACATCGCATTGTTTCATAGAATGGGTACATTTTCCCTATCAATGACTTAGTTTCGGTCTATTCATACAGTAATTGGTTTTCCTGCATTTATGTATTCCCGTTCCCATCTGTGGCTAATCTCTTTATCAGACCCTATTGTCCTTAGCTTAAAGTGCCTAAAGCCCTGGCTGGCTTCCTGCAGTATCTGATTCCTGCATGTTTAACTTTAAATAACTGTCTGTCCTTCATGTTTTAATGTCAAGTAGCTGTCTGCACTAAAAGTCAGTGCCTGTTTAATGTCTCTTTCCCAGGTGACTTTTTATGTGCCAGGCAGCCATTTTGTGTGTTATGTCCCCATCTTTATGTTTTTCCCCATTTCAACCCGTAATGAGGACATCATCTAGGTAAATTGCAACCTGTGGTAACCCTTGTAGGATGCTCTCCATGGTCCTTTGGAACAAGCTGACGATACCCCGAAAGATAATCTTTTATACTGGAAGAGGCCTTTCAGCGTATTTATTGTGGTGAATTTTTGCGAATCCTCGTCCAGCCGTAGTTGCAGGTGTACATGGCTCATGTCCAGTTTTGTGAATAGGAGTCCTCCTGCCAACTTTGCGTATAGGTCCTCGATCCTGGGGATTGGGTGTTTGTCTAGCTGAGTAACGATTTATCGTCTATTTGTAATCACCACAAAGGCGCACCGAGCCGTCCGGCTTTAAGGTAGGAACCACAGGTGCTGCCCATTCCGCGAACTAGACCAGTTTTATTATTCCTTTGTGCTGCAATCTTTTGATCTCCGCATCGATCTTTTCCCTTAATGTAAACGGTACCGGTCGGGCTTTGCAAAACTTTGGGACAGCCTCTGGGTCGACATGCAATTTTGCCTTTACTCCTTTGATTGTTCCCAGGCCTTCCCGAAAAACTCCGGATATTTGTTCAGGGCCTCACTCAGGCGACCATTTCCCAACTGGAAGATCTTTGTCCAATCTAGCTGGACCTCTTTTAGCCAATTTCGCCCTAGTAGGCTCGGTCCCGAACCTTCCACTACCATTAATGGGAGCCTAACTAATTGTTTCCCATAAGCAACTGGCACAGGGGTTGTACCCATCACTTTCAGTGATTCCCGCGTATAGGCCCTCAGCCTTGCCAAAGTTTTGGTCAGGGCTAAGGGTTGGAGTCCAGTGCGTATCTTGTTAAACACGGTCTCCTCTATGACTGATATGGCTGCACCTGTGTGGGCCTCCATTAAAATTGAGCGTCCATTCAGTCTCACTGACAATTTGATGGGTTCTGATTTTGTCATCGCTACGCACAGTAGCTATTCCTCATCAGAGATAGAGGGAACTTCCAAGTTGTGCATCCTCCTGTCCCTCGGCCTATGTGTTCTTTTTGGCCATGTTGCTTTTGGAGACTTGTTTTTTCTCTGTGCCTCTTGACACTAGCAACCATAGCAATGTCATGTCGGGCGGAGCTCTACAGGAACTGCTCTGGGTTAACCTGACCTTGTCTAGGTGCGGTTCTATAGGCGGACTTAGGCACCCACGTATCCGAATCCTTCCAGAGGACCGCTATGTAGTGGCCTGCCCCATAGTGGTAATCCCCAAACCCAGTCTCCCTCGTGATGGCCTCTACCTCCATCGGGATACCTTAGAGCTCATGCGTTCCTCTTGCCGCTTTTTCTAACGACAAGGTCAGCTGTAATGCCTGTTTACGGTCCAGCTGGGCCTCCGCCAACAGGTGTTTCTGCATAGTCATATCGTTAATTCCGCACACCAATTGGTCTCGGAGCATTTCATTTAGTGTCCTCCCAAATTCACAAGCCTCTGCCAGACGTCTTAGTCTTGTTAGGAAACTGGTGATCGACTCCCCCGCTTCTCTAAATGTGGAGTAAAAATGGTACCTCCGCAGGATCAGGGTTGGTTTAGGCATAATATTCTTGAACTAAGTTTGACTTGGAAAGATTTTGTGTCCGGTGCCTCTGGGAAAGTTAAACTGTGCATAAGTACAAAAGCTGCTGGTCCACACACAGTCAGCAGGATAGCCCTTTGCTTCTCATCTGAGGCTGTGTCGTTTGCCCTGAAGAAATACTTCAGCCTTTCCACATATTGGGCCCAATCCTCCACTGCGGGGTCAGAAGAGTCCAACTTCCCAAACAGCAGCATGTTTTCTCAACAATGGCTTACCCTCAATATGTGCGGTGATTCAGCAAGTTCCTTCAAGTCACTCCTTTTTCATTGTCGCCACTGTAATAACTCCACAGAGGCAAAAGTCCCGTTACCAAGTTACTTTATTTACACCACACATCTGTACACAGCCAGCTCTCCAGTTGCTCCCTGCTGAATGAAGTCTGGGAGTCTGACACACCTGCTTTAAATAGGGACCATGAGACTCCCTGATTTAACCATCAATTAGGACTCATCAGGTAGCTCTTTCGGCACCAATCAAGTAAACGAACTCAAATTAACTTAGGGACAAAGTAAAAGGGGCGGCTCCCCAAAAGGAAGGGGGGAACAGCCCGAACCAAAAACAAAGTCGAAAGGAAACTTAAAACATCAAATTAAAATATGATTATCGGGTTTTATAATGCCCCCCAGCCCCTGCGGTGCCCAGCGGGTGCGGAAGGCGACAACTGCGCCCGTGGACACCGCATGCTCCCTCTCTACGGACACCTGGCCGTGAATATAGCCACGGTAGAGGGGCAGACAGTCAGGATGGACTCATCGGGTATCTGTTTTGATACCAACCAAATAAACAAACTCAAATTAACTTAGGGACAAATTAAAAGGGGCAGCTCCCCAAAAGGAAGGGGAAACAGCCCGAACCAAAAACAAAGTCGAAAGGAAACTTAAAACGTCAAACCAAAACGTGAATATCAGGGTCGATAATACACCCCAGCCCCTGCGGTGCCCAGCGGTCGCGGAAGGCGTCAACTGCACCCGTGGACACCGCATGCTCCCTCTCCAGGGACACCTGGCCGCGAATGTAGCCACGGTAGAGGGGCAGACAGTCAGGATGGACTCATCAGGTAGTTCTAGCAAGCCAACCTCATTAGTCTGGCTGAAGTCATCACAGTCAGCAGGTACATGCGAACATCACCACCTGGAGCTTCCCCTCCAATCCACCTGACTTGGAACTATACAAACTGTTCCTTCATTGCCACTGGCTCAGAATTCTGGAATCTCCTTCCTGGCAGGACTCTGGGTGCACTTACACCACATAGACTACAACAATTGAATAGAAATGCTCACTGCCACCTTCTCAAGATCTATTAGGGTTGGGTAACAAATGCCAGGCTTACCAACAACAGCCATTTCCAATGAATAAGTTGCAAAAGCTCCAACATATCATTCGTATAATAAGCATTGCTTTAAAACACTCTCCATATGGGAACAGAATATCATTCACATATATAATTGTGCCACTTTATTTCATGAAAATAATTAACATGGAAGTGATCACTAAGTGAACTATTGAATAAAAAGTCTCACCTCCAGTCACTAGAGCACCAATGATGAAAATTCCAGAGAACAACTTCATCTTGCTTTGATCTTTGATGTTCCTCGTGCAGTCCAGTGACACAAACCTCTCTCCTCAGTGCTCTGTGGATGGTGTCTATCAGTCGGCAAATATATCCATGAGGGGGTGTAACCAGAAACAGAATTTCCAGCTTCCTTGTGGCTTTGCCAAGCTGGTTTCACTTTCAATTAATGAGAATAACAAGGTGTTGTACTGCCTACCTCCGTTTGCCAGAATCTAGGCTGTCTGTTGTACAGCACTATTGCTGATCCTGTCTTAAGATGGTGTGATGAGGACTGTTGGGGTGAAAAGGCCCAGAGTGATCATTGCTTACAAGACATCATGTGAGGGAGTGTTGCTCGGGCTGCAGTAGAGTGTGACAGTTGGTGTCTCAGTGAGGGAGTGCTGCTCGGGCTGCAGTAGAGAGTGACAGTTGGTGTCTCAGTGAGGGAGTGTTGCTCGGGCTGCAGTAGAGAGTGACAGTTGGTGTCTCAGTGAGGGAGTGTTGCTCGGGCTGCAGTAGAGAGTGACAGTTGGTGTCTCAGTGAGGGAGTGCTGCTCGGGCTGCAGTGGAGAGTGACAGTTGGGGAAGTTTTTTTTTTTGTTTTTTGTTTTCTTTTTTTCTTGCTGGTAATGGCTTCAGGGATGGCAGTTCAGGCAGTATGCTGCATCTCCTGTGGGATGTATGTGGTGAGGAAATCCAGTAGTGTTTCAGGAGATTTTAGTTGTAAGAAGTGCATTAGATTGCAGCTTCTGGAGGAGCGTGTAAAGGAGCTGGAGGGGGAGGTAGAGGAACTCCGCATAATTCGGGAGGCGGAGGTGGAAGTTGATAGGAGTTATAGAGAAATAGTAACTCCTAGAAATGAGGCTTGGGTCAATGCCAGGAGGAGGGGTAAGAAGCAATCGGGAAGACAATCCCCTGGGGCGGTTCCCCTCCATAATAGGTTTTCGGTGCTGGAGGCTACAGTTGAGGAGGAATCAACTGAGCATAGAGAGCAGATCTCTGGGGGTGAGCCGAGTGAGAAAGCTCAGGTGGTTAGGGGCTGTAAAAGACTGGGCCTTGTGATTGGGGACTCCACAATTAAGGGGACAGATAGGAGGGTCGGAACTAAAGGTAGGGACTCAGGGTTGGTGTGTTGCCTACCAGGGGCTGGGGTCCGGGATGTGTCTGACAGGGTATTCAGGACTCTTAGGGGGGAGGGAGATAAACCACAAGTTATTGTACATGTGGGGACACACGACATAGGGAGGATAGGGGAAGGGGATATTAGGCAGGGATTTATGGAGTTGGGGTGGAAACTAAAGGCCAAGACTGACAGAGTGGTTATCTCTGGACTCTTGCCTGTACCACGGGATAGTTTAGAGAGGAATAGGGAGAGGGAAGGTTTGAATTCATGGCTGAAGGGATGGTGCAGGAGGGAGGGGTTCAGGTACTTAAGCAATTGGGGCTCGTACTGGGGAAGGTGTGACCTCTATGAGAAGGATGGTCTACACCTTAATCAGAAGGGGACCAATATCCTGGGGGGTAAATTTGCTAAGGCCATGCAGGGAGGTTTAAACTGATTCGGGGGGGGGGAGGGATCCTGAGTAGTGGGGCTGAAAGTGAGGGATGCATGGATGGGGACTGCAATGCACGGCATTGCAGAGGTGGGGTGGAGCAGGGTTTGAAATGTGTATACTTCAATGCCAGGAGTATTCGCAATAAAGTGGGTGAACTTGCAGCGTGGATCAGTACCTGGGACTTCGATGTTGTGGCTATTTCAGAGACATGGATAGAGCAGGGGCAGGAATGGATGCTGCAGGTCCCGGGGTTCAAATGTTTTAGTCGAAGTAGGGAAGGAGGTAGAAGAGGGGGAGGGGTAGCATTATTGGTCAGAGATTGTATCACAGTGTCAGAGAGGAGGTTTGATGAGGACTTATCTGTTGAGGTAGTATGGGCGGAGATTAGAAATAGGAGAGGAGAGGTCACCCTGTTGGGAGTCTTTTATAGACCTCCTAAAAGTTCTAGAGAGGTTGAGGAAAGGATTGCGGAGTCAATCCTGCTTAGGAGTGAAAGTAATAGGGCAATTGTTATGGGGGATTTTAACTTGACTAATATTGACTGGAATTGTTATAGCTCTAGCTCGTTAGAGGGGTCAGTTTTTGTTCAAAGCGTCCAGGAAGGTTTTTTGACTCAGTATGTAGACAGGCCAACTAGAGGTGAGGCTATATTGGATCTGGTGCTGGGAAATGAGCCAGACCAGGTGCTAGACTTGGAAGTTGGTGTGCATTTTGGTGATAGTGACCACAATTCGGTTACGTTCACCTTAGTGATGGAAAGGGATAGGCATGAACCTCGGGCCAGTGGTTTTAGCTGGGGGAAGGGTAATTATGAGGCTATTAGGAGAGAATTAGGAAACATAGGTTGGACTAGGAGATTACAGGGACTGGGAACGTCCGACATGTGGAGTTTTTTCAAGGAGCAGCTACTGCGAGTCTGTGATAGGTATGTCCCTGTCAGGCAAGGAGGAATTGGTAGGGCTAGGGAACCGTGGTGCACCAAAAAAGTTTCTTTGTTGGTTAAAAAGAAAAAGGAGGCTTATGTTCGGATGAGACGTGAGCACTCGGGTAGTGCACTAGAAAGCTTTAGATTGGCTAAGAGGGAGTTGAAGAGCGAGCTTAGAAGGGCTAAAAGGGGACATGAGAAGACTTTGGCGGATAGGGTTAAAGAGAATCCTAAGGCGTTCTATAGGTATGTCAAGAACAGAAGGTTGGTTAGGGCAAGTTTAGGGCCAGTTATAGATGGCAGAGGGAAGTTATGTGTGGAACCGGAGGAGATTGGTGAAGCATTGAACCAATATTTCTCTTCGGTGTTCACGCAAGGGGACATGAATATAGCTGAGGAGGACACTGGGTTGCAAGGGAGTAGAATAGACAGTATTACAGTTGATAAGGAGGATGTGCAGGATATTCTGGAGGGTCTGAAAATAGATAAATCCCCTGGTCCGGATGGGATTTATCCAAGGATTCTCTGGGAGGCAAGAGAAGTGATTGCAGAGCCTCTGGCTCTGATCTTCAGGTCGTCGTTGGCCTCTGGTATAGTACCAGAAGATTGGAGGTTAGCGAATGTTGTCCCATTGTTTAAGAAGGGGAACAGAGACTTCCCCGGGAATTATAGACCGGTGAGTCTCACTTCTGTTGTCGGCAAGATGTTGGAAAAAATTATAAGGGATAGGATTTATAGTTATTTGGAGAGTAATGAATTGATAGGTGATAGTCAGCATGGTTTTGTGGCAGGTAGGTCGTGCCTTACTAACCTTATTGAGTTTTTTGAGAAAGTGACCAAGGAGGTGGATGGGGGCAAGGCAGTGGACGTGGTATATATGGATTTTAGTAAGGCGTTTGATAAGGTTCACCATGGTAGGCTTCTGCAGAAAATGCAGATGTATGGGATTGGGGGTGATCTAGGAAATTGGATCAGGAATTGGCTAGCGGATAGGAAACAGAGGGTGGTGGTTGATAGTAAATATTCATCATGGAGTGCGGTTACAAGTGGTGTACCTCAGGGATCTGTTTTGGGGCCACTGCTGTTTGTAATATTTATTAATGATCTGGATGAGGGTATAGTTGGGTGGATTAGCAAATTTGCTGATGACACCAAAGTCGGTGGTGTGGTAGACAGTGAGGAAGGGTGTCCTAGTTTGCAGGAAGACTTAGACAGGTTGCAAAGTTGGGCCGAGAGGTGGCGGATGGAGTTTAATGCGGAGAAGTGTGAGGTAATTCACTTTGGTAGGAATAACAGATGTGTTGAGTATAGGGCTAACGGGAGGACTTTGAATAGTGTGGAGGAGCAGAGGGATCTAGGTGTATGTGTGCATAGATCCCTGAAAGTTGGGAATCAAGTAGATAAGGTTGTTAAGAAGGCATATGGTGTCTTGGCGTTTATTGGTAGGGGGATTGAATTTAGGAGTCGTAGCGTTATGTTGCAACTGTACACAACTCTGGTGCGGCCGCACTTGGAGTACTGTGTGCAGTTCTGGTCCCCACATTACAGGAAGGATGTGGAGGCTTTGGAGAGGGTGCAGAGGAGGTTTACCAGGATGTTGCCTGGTATGGAGGGGAGATCCTATGAGGAGAGGCTGAGGGATTTGGGATTGTTTTCGCTGGAAAGGCGGCGGCTAAGAGGGGATCTTATTGAAACATATAAGATGATTAGAGGTTTAGATAGGGTGGATAGTGATAGCCTTTTTCCTCTGATGGAGAAATCCAGCACGAGGGGGCATGGCTTTAAATTGAGGGGGGGTAGTTATAGAACCGATGTCAGGGGTAGGTTCTTTACCCAGAGGGTGGTGAGGGATTGGAATGCCCTGCCAGCATCAGTAGTAAATGCGCCTAGTTTGGGGGCGTTTAAGAGATCCGTAGATAGGTTCATGGACGAAAAGAAATTGGTTTAGGTTGGAGGGTCACAGTTTTTTTTTTTTTTTTTTTAACTGGTCGGTGCAACATCGTGGGCCGAAGGGCCTGTTCTGCGCTGTAATGTTCTATGTTCTATGTTCTATCAGTTACATTAAAAGCTACAAAAAAAAACAGGGCAGAATGATTGTTTTGGTATTTATGATCCAACCTTTTTTTCCTTTCACGGGATGTGGATGTCCCTGGATGGACCAGCACTTGTTGCCCATCCCTAATTATCCTTGAACTGAGCGGCTTGCTAGCCCACTGCAGTGGGAGTCACATGTAGGCAACTCCAAGCAAGTTTGGCAGATTTCTTTCCCTTAAGGGCATCAGTGAACTGGATGGGTTTTTTACAACTGTGCTAACACCCACAAGGTCCATGGGGAATCACTGACTGATCTCCCTGTGGGGCTCAGTGAGTATCAGTGTCCCTGGTAACAGGCAGTGGCCTGCCCAGCTGGAACTCATTACCTAAGCCTTTTATAAGGCAGGCCCAGGACTGGGCCTGCTGAACAGTAGTCCAGGCAGGGACTAGTGTGTGTACACCATGGAAATGCTTTTACTTTGCAATAAACTTTGTTCCTTTCCAGTCGGGCTTCCTGAGTCATTACAATGACAATCAATGCCAGTTTCATGGATCACCATTACAGAGACTGACTTTTAATTGAATTTAAATGCCACCAGCTGCTGTGGTAGGATTTGAACACATGTCACCTGAGCATTAGCCTGGGGTTATCGATTAGTAACCCAGCACTAATTACAGAATCACTGTGGCACCATTCCCCCCTGCCCCCCCAAAAAATTATAAAGTCGACACAAGAGATTTACCGGAATGGATACAGAATTGAGGAAATACAATAATCTGGAGAGTCTGGAGAAGTGGAGCTCTGTTCCCTGATGGTAGAGGAGGTGAAGAACAGATTTAATCGGGACATTCAAAATGTTGAACAGTTTTTATAAGGGAAAAACTGATTCCAGTGTGTCAAAGATCAGTAACTAGATGGCAGAGATTTACCATGGTTGAGAACAACCAGAGGTTGCAGAAGGAAACGCTTTTTCAGAAAATCAGGAACAACGATAGCTCTTCTGAAATTTACATTACCCATCAATGGTGGATTCAATCTAATTCCAGCAGTCTGATCCAGCCAGACTCAATATTTCCAGTGAGGGTCAGTGAGTGAGGGTCAGTGAGAGTCAGTGAGTGAGGGTCAGTGAGTGAGGGTCAATGAGGGACAGTGAGAGTCAGTGAATGAGGGTCAGTGAGTGAGGGTCGTGAGTGAGGGTCAGTGAGTGAGGGTCAGTGAGTGAGAGTCAGTGAGTGAGGGTCAGTGAGTGAGGGTCAGTGAGGGAGTGTCAATGAGGGACAGTGAGAGTCAGTGAGTGAGGGTCAGTGAGTGAGTGTCAGTGAGTGAGGGTCAGTGAGTGAGAGTCAGTGAGTGAGGGTCAGTGAGTGAGGGTCAGTGAGGGAGGGTCAATGAGGGACAGTGAGAGTCAGTGAGTGAGGGTCAGTGAGTGAGGGTCAGTGAGTGAGGGTCAGTGAGGCTCAGTGAGTGAGGGTCAGTGAGTGAGGGACAGTGAGTGAGGGTCAGTGAGTGAGGGTCAGTGAGTGAGTGTCAGGGAGTGAGTGTCAGTGAGTGAGTGTCAGTGAGTGAGGGTCAGTGAGTGAGGGTTAGTGAGTGAGAGTCAGTGAGTGAGGGTCAGTGAGTGAGGGTCAGTGAGTGACTGTCAGTGAGTGAGGGTCAATGAGTGAGGGTCAGTGAGTGAGGGTCAGTGAGTGAGAGTCAGTGAGTGAGGGTCAGTGAGTGGGGGTCAGTGAGTGAGGGTCAGTGAGTGAGGGTCAGGGAGTGAGGGTCAGTGTGTGAGGGTCAGTGAGTGAGGGTCAGTGAGTGAGGGTCAGTGAGTGAGGGTTAGTGCGGGTCAGTGAGTGAGGGTCAGTGAGGGTCAGTGAGTGAGGGTCAGTGAGTGAGGGTCAGTGAGTGCGGGTTAGTGCGGGTCAGTGAGTCAGGGTCAGTGAGTGAGGGTCAGTGAGTGTCAGTGAGAGTCAGGGAGTGAGGGTCAGTGAGTGTGGGTCAGTGAGTGAGTATCAGTGAGGGTCAGTGAGTGAGGGTCAGTGAGCGAGGGTCAGTGAGGGTCAGTGAGGGTCAGTGAGTGAGGGTCAGTGAGTGAGTATCAGTGAGGGTCAGTGAGTGAGGGTCAGTGAGTGAGGGTCAGTGAGTGAGAGTCAGTGAGTGACTGTCAGTGAGTGAGGGTCAGTGAGTGAGGGTCAGTGAGTGAGGGTCAGTGAGTGAGAGTCAGTGAGTGAGGGTCAGTGAGTGGGGGTCAGTGAGTGAGGGTCAGTGAGTGAGGGTCAGGGAGTGAGGGTCAGTGTGTGAGGGTCAGTGAGTGAGGGTCAGTGAGTGAGGGTCAGTGAATGAGGGTCAGTGAGTGAGGGTCGTGAGTGAGGGTCAGTGAGTGAGGGTCAGTGAGTGAGAGTCAGTGAGTGAGGGTCAGTGAGTGAGGGTCAGTGAGGGAGGGTCAATGAGGGACAGTGAGAGTCAGTGAGTGAGGGTCAGTGAGTGAGTGTCAGTGAGTGAGGGTCAGTGAGGGTCAGTGAGTGAGGGTCAGTGAGTAAGGGACAGTGAGTGAGGGTCAGTGAGTGAGGGTCAGTGAGTGAGTGTCAGGGAGTGAGTGTCAGTGAGTGAGTGTCAGTGAGTGAGGGTCAGTGAGTGAGGGTCAGTGAGTGAGGGTCAGTGAGTGAGGGTCAGTGAGTGAGGGTCAGTGAGTGATGGTCAGTGAGTGAGAGTCAGTGAGTGAGGGTCAGTGAGTGAGGGTCAGTGAGTGATGGTCAGTGAGAGAGTGTCAGTGAGTGAGGGTCAGTGAGTGAGGGTCAGTGAGGGTCAGTGAGTGAGGGTCAGTGAGTGAGGGTCAGTGAGTGAGGGTCAGTGAGTGAGAGTCAGTGAGTGACTGTCAGTGAGTGAGGGTCAGTGAGTGAGGGTCAGTGAGTGAGGGTCAGTGAGTGAGAGTCAGTGAGTGAGGGTCAGTGAGTGGGGGTCAGTGAGTGAGGGTCAGTGAGTGAGGGTCAGGGAGTGAGGGTCAGTGTGTGAGGGTCAGTGAGTGAGGGTCAGTGAGTGAGGGTCAGTGAGTGAGGGTTATTGCGGGTCAGTGAGTGAGGGTCAGTGAGTGAGGGTCAGTGAGGGTCAGTGAGTGAGGGTCAGTGAGTGCGGGTTAGTGCGGGTCAGTGAGTGAGGGTCAGTGAGTGAGGGTCAGTGAGGGTCAGGGAGTGAGGGTCAGTGAGTGTGGGTCAGTGAGGGTCAGTGAGGGTCAGTGAGTGAGGGTCAGTGAGTGAGTATCAGTGAGGGTCAGTGAGTGAGGGTCAGTGAGTGAGGGTCAGTGAGGGAGGGTCAGGGAGTGAGGGTCAGTGAGTGAGGGTCAGTGAGTGAGTGTCAGTGAGTGAGGGTCAGTGAGTGAGGGTCAGTGAGTGAGGGTCAGTGAGCGAGGGTCAGTGAGGGTCAGTGAGTGAGGGTCAGTGAGTGAGTATCAGTGAGGGTCAGTGAGTGAGGGTCAGTGAGTGAGGGTCAGTGAGGGAGGGTCAGGGAGTGAGGGTCAGTGAGTGAGGGTCAGTGAGTGAGTGTCAGTGAGTGAGGGTCAGTGAGTGAGGGTCAGGGAGTGCGGGTCAGTGAGTGAGGGTCAGTGAGTGAGGGTCAGTGAGTGACGGTCAGTGACTGACTGTCAGTGATTGAGGGTCAGTGAGTGGCTGTCAGTGAGTGAGGGTCAGTGAGTGAGGGTCAGTGAGTCAGGGTCAGTGAATGAGGGGCAGTGAGTGAGGGTCAGTGAGTGAGGGTCAGTGAGTGAGGGTCAGTGAGTGAGGGTCAGTGAGTCAGGGTCACTGAGTGTCAGTGAGTGAGGGTCAGTGAGTGAGGGTCAGTGAGTGAGGGTCAGTGAGTGAGGGTCAGTGAGGGTCAGTGAGTGAGGGTCAGTGAGTGAGGGACAGTGAGTGAGGGTCAGTGAGTGAGGGTCAGTGAGGGTCAGGGAGTGAGGGTCAGTGAGTGAGTGTCAGTGAGTGAGGGTCAGTGAGTGAGAGTCAGTGAGTGAGAGTCAGTGAGTGAGGGTCAGTGAGTCAGGGTACGTGAGTCAGGGTCAGTGAGTGTCAGTGAGTGAGGGTCAGTGAGTGATGGTCAGTGGGTGAGTGTCAGTGAGTGAGGGTCAGTGAGTGAGGGTCAGTGAGCGAGGGTCAGTGAGTGAGGGTCAGTGAGTGAGGGTCAGTGAGTGAGAGTCAGTGAGTGAGAGTCAGTGAGTGAGGGTCAGTGAGTGAGAGTCAGTGAGTGAGGGTCAGTGAGTGAGAGTCAGTGAGTGAGGGTCAGGGAGTGAGGGTCAGTGAATGAGTGTTCGGGAGTGAGGGTCAGTGAGTGAGTGTCAGTGAGTGAGGGTCAGTGAGGGTCAATGTGGATCAGTGAGTGAGAGTCAGTGAGTGAGGGTCAGTGAGTGGGGGTCAGTGAGTGAGGGTCAGTGAGTGAGGGTCAGGGAGTGAGGGTCAGTGTGTGAGGGTCAGTGAGTGAGGGTCAGTGAGTGAGGGTCAGTGAATGAGGGTCAGTGAGTGAGGGTCGTGAGTGAGGGTCAGTGAGTGAGGGTCAGTGAGTGAGAGTCAGTGAGTGAGGGTCAGTGAGTGAGGGTCAGTGAGGGAGGGTCAATGAGGGACAGTGAGAGTCAGTGAGTGAGGGTCAGTGAGTGAGTGTCAGTGAGTGAGGGTCAGTGAGGGTCAGTGAGTGAGGGTCAGTGAGTAAGGGACAGTGAGTGAGGGTCAGTGAGTGAGGGTCAGTGAGTGAGTGTCAGGGAGTGAGTGTCAGTGAGTGAGTGTCAGTGAGTGAGGGTCAGTGAGTGAGGGTCAGTGAGTGAGGGTCAGTGAGTGAGGGTCAGTGAGTGAGGGTCAGTGAGTGATGGTCAGTGAGTGAGAGTCAGTGAGTGAGGGTCAGTGAGTGAGGGTCAGTGAGTGATGGTCAGTGAGAGAGTGTCAGTGAGTGAGGGTCAGTGAGTGAGGGTCAGTGAGGGTCAGTGAGTGAGGGTCAGTGAGTGAGGGTCAGTGAGTGAGGGTCAGTGAGTGAGAGTCAGTGAGTGACTGTCAGTGAGTGAGGGTCAGTGAGTGAGGGTCAGTGAGTGAGGGTCAGTGAGTGAGAGTCAGTGAGTGAGGGTCAGTGAGTGGGGGTCAGTGAGTGAGGGTCAGTGAGTGAGGGTCAGGGAGTGAGGGTCAGTGTGTGAGGGTCAGTGAGTGAGGGTCAGTGAGTGAGGGTCAGTGAGTGAGGGTTATTGCGGGTCAGTGAGTGAGGGTCAGTGAGTGAGGGTCAGTGAGGGTCAGTGAGTGAGGGTCAGTGAGTGCGGGTTAGTGCGGGTCAGTGAGTGAGGGTCAGTGAGTGAGGGTCAGTGAGGGTCAGGGAGTGAGGGTCAGTGAGTGTGGGTCAGTGAGGGTCAGTGAGGGTCAGTGAGTGAGGGTCAGTGAGTGAGTATCAGTGAGGGTCAGTGAGTGAGGGTCAGTGAGTGAGGGTCAGTGAGGGAGGGTCAGGGAGTGAGGGTCAGTGAGTGAGGGTCAGTGAGTGAGTGTCAGTGAGTGAGGGTCAGTGAGTGAGGGTCAGTGAGTGAGGGTCAGTGAGCGAGGGTCAGTGAGGGTCAGTGAGTGAGGGTCAGTGAGTGAGTATCAGTGAGGGTCAGTGAGTGAGGGTCAGTGAGTGAGGGTCAGTGAGGGAGGGTCAGGGAGTGAGCGTCAGTGAGTGAGGGTCAGTGAGTAAGTGTCAGTGAGTGAGGGTCAGTGAGTGAGGGTCAGGGAGTGCGGGTCAGTGAGTGAGGGTCAGTGAGTGAGGGTCAGTGAGTGACGGTCAGTGACTGACTGTCAGTGATTGAGGGTCAGTGAGTGGCTGTCGGTGAGTGAGGGTCAGTGAGTGAGGGTCAGTGAGTCAGGGTCAGTGAATGAGGGGCAGTGAGTGAGGGTCAGTGAGTGAGGGTCAGTGAGTGAGGGTCAGTGAGTGAGGGTCAGTGAGTCAGGGTCACTGAGTGTCAGTGAGTGAGGGTCAGTGAGTGAGGGTCAGTGAGTGAGGGTCAGTGAGGGTCAGTGAGTGAGGGTCAGTGAGGGTCAGTGAGTGAGGGTCAGTGAGTGAGGGACAGTGAGTGAGGGTCAGTGAGTGAGGGTCAGTGAGGGTCAGGGAGTGAGGGTCAGTGAGGGAGGGTCAGGGAGTGAGCGTCAGTGAGTGAGGGTCAGTGAGTGAGAATCAGTGAGTGAGAGTCAGTGAGTGAGGGTCAGTGAGTCAGGGTAAGTGAGTCAGGGTCAGTGAGTGTCAGTGAGTGAGGGTCAGTGAGTGATGGTCAGTGGGTGAGTGTCAGTGAGTGAGGGTCAGTGAGTGAGGGTCAGTGAGCGAGGGTCAGTGAGTGAGGGTCAGTGAGTGAGGGTCAGTGAGTGAGAGTCAGTGAGTGAGAGTCAGTGAGTGAGGGTCAGTGAGTGAGAGTCAGTGAGTGAGGGTCAGTGAGTGAGAGTCAGTGAGTGAGGGTCAGGGAGTGAGGGTCAGTGAATGAGTGTCAGGGAGTGAGGGTCAGTGAGTGAGTGTCAGTGAGTGAGGGTCAGTGAGGGTCAATGTGGATCAGTGAGTGAGGGTCAGTGAGTGAGTGTCAGTGAGTGAGGGTCAGTGAGTGAGGGTCAGTGAGTGAGAGTCAGTGTGTGAGGGTCAGTGAGTAAGGGTCAGTGTGGGTCAGTGAGTGAGGGTCAGTGAGGGTCAGTGAGTGAGGGTCAGTGAGTGAGGGTCAGTGAGGGTCAGTGAGTGAGGGTCAGTGAGTGTCAGTGAGTGAGGGTCAGAGAGTGCGGGTCAGTGAGTGAGGGTCAGTGAGTGAGAGTCAGTGAGTGAGGGTCAGTGACTGAGGGTCAGTGAGTGAGGGTCAGTGAGTGAGGGCCAGTGAGTGAGGGTCAGTAAGTGGGGGTCAGTGAATGAGGGTCAGTGAGTGAGGGTCAGTGAGTGAGGGTCTGTGAGTCAGGGTCAGTGAGTCAGGGTCAGTGAGTGTCAGTGAGTGAGGGTCAGTGAGTGAGGGTCAGTGAGTGAGGGTCAGTGAGTGAGTGTCAGTGAGTGAGGGTCAGTGAGGCTAAGTGAGTGAGGGTCAGTGAGTGAGGGACAGTGAGTGAGGGTCAGTGAGTGAGGGTCAGTGAGTGAGTGTCAGGGAGTGAGTGTCAGTGAGTGAGGGTCAGTGAGTGAGGGTCAGTGAGTGAGGGTCAGTGAGTGATGGTCAGTGAGTGAGAGTCAGTGAGTGAGGGTCAGTGAATGAGGGTCAGTGAGTGATGGTCAGTGAGTGAGTGTCAGTGAGTGAGGGTCAGTGAGTGATGGTCAGTGAGTAAGTATCAGTGAGTGAGGGTCAGTGAGTGATGGTCAGTGAGTGAGAGTCAGTGAATGAGGGTCGGTGAGTGAGGGTCGTGAGTGAGGTTCAGTGAGTGAGGGTCAGTGAGTGAGAGTCAGTGAGTGAGGGTCAGTGAGTGAGCGTCAGTGAGGGAGGGTCAATGAGGGACAGTGAGAGTCAGTGAGTGAGGGTCAGTGAGTGAGTGTCAGTGAGTGAGGGTCAGTGAGGGTCAGTGAGTGAGGGTCAGTGAGTGAGGGTCAGTGAGTGAGTGTCAGTGAGTGAGGGTCAGTGAGTGAGGGTCAGTGAGTGAGAGTCAGTGTGTGAGGGTCAGTGAGTGAGGGTCAGTGAGGGTCAGTGAGTGAGGGTCAGTGAGGGTCAGTGAGTGAGGGTCAGTGAGTGAGGGTCAGTGAGGGTCAGTGAGTGAGGGTCAGTGAGTGTCAGTGAGTGAGGGTCAGTGAGTGCGGGTTAGTGAGTGAGGGTCAGTGAGTGAGAGTCAGTGAGTGAGGGTCAGTGAGTCAGGGTCAGTGAGTGAGGGTCAGTGAGTGAGGGCCAGTGAGTGAGGGTCAGTAAGTGAGGGTCAGTGAATGAGGGTCAGTGAGTGAGGGTCAGTGAGTGAGGGTCAGTGAGTCAGGGTCAGTGAGTCAGGGTCAGTGAGTGTCAGTGAGTGAGGGTCAGTGAGTGAGGGTCAGTGAGTGAGGGTCAGTGAGTGAGTGTCAGTGAGTGAGGGTCAGTGAGGCTCAGTGAGTGAGGGTCAGTGAGTGAGGGACAGAGTGAGGGTCAGTGAGTGAGGGTCAGTGAGTGAGTGTCAGGGAGTGAGTGTCAGTGAGTGAGGGTCAGTGAGTGAGGGTCAGTGAGTGAGGGTCAGTGAGTGATGGTCAGTGAGTGAGAGTCAGTGAGTGAGGATCAGTGAATGAGGGTCAGTGAGTGATGGTCAGTGAGTGAGTGTCAGTGAGTGAGGGTCAGTGAGTGAGGGTCAGTGAGGGTCAGTGAGTGAGGGTCAGTGAGTGAGGGTCAGTGAGTGAGGGTCAGTGAGTGACTGTCAGTAAGTGAGGGTCAGTGAGTGAGGGTCAGTGAGTGAGGGTCAGTGAGTGAGAGTCAGTGAGTGAGGGTCAGTGAGTGGGGGTCAGTGAGTGAGGGTCAGTGAGTGAGGGTCAGGGAGTGAGGGTCAGTGAGTGAGGGTTAGTGCGGGTCAGTGAGGGTCAGTGAGTGAGGGTCAGTGAGTGAGGGACAGTGAGTGAGGGTCAGTGAGTGAGGGTCAGTGAGGGTCAGTGAGTGAGGGTCAGTGAGTGAGAGTCAGTGAGTGAGAGTCAGTGAGTGAGGGTCAGTGAGTCAGGGTAAGTGAGTCAGGGTCAGTGAGTGTCAGTGAGTGAGGGTCAGTGAGTGATGGTCAGTGAGTGAGTGTCAGTGAGTGAGGGTCAGTGAGTGAGGGTCAGTGAGCGAGGGTCAGTGAGTGAGGGTCAGTGAGTGAGAGTCAGTGAGTGAGAGTCAGTGAGTGAGGGTCAGTGAGTGAGAGTCAGTGAGTGAGGGTCAGTGAGTGAGAGTCAGTGAGTGAGGGTCAGGGAGTGAGGGTCAGTGAGTGAGTGTCAGGGAGTGAGGGTCAGTGAGTGAGTGTCAGTGAGTGAGGGTCAGTGAGGGTCAATGAGGGTCAGTGAGTGAGGGTCAGTGAGTGAGTGTCAGTGAGTGAGGGTCAGTGAGTGAGGGTCAGTGAGTGAGAGTCAGTGTGTGAGGGTCAGTGAGTAAGGGTCAGTGAGGGTCAGTGAGTGAGGGTCAGTGAGGGTCAGTGAGTGAGGGTCAGTGAGTGAGGGTCAGTGAGGGTCAGTGAGTGAGGGTCAGTGAGTGAGGGTCAGAGAGTGCGGGTCAGTGAGTGAGGGTCAGTGAGTGAGAGTCAGTGAGTGAGGGTCAGTGAGTGAGGGTCAGTGAGTGAGGGTCAGTGAGTGAGGGCCAGTGAGTGAGGGTCAGTAAGTGAGGGTCAGTGAATGAGGGTCAGTGAGTGAGGGTCAGTGAGTGAGGGTCAGTGAGTCAGGGTCAGTGAGTCAGGGTCAGTGAGTGTCAGTGAGTGAGGGTCAGTGAGTGAGGGTCAGTGAGTGAGGGTCAGTGAGTGAGTGTCAGTGAGTGAGGGTCAGTGAGGCTCAGTGAGTGAGGGTCAGTGAGTGAGGGACAGTGAGTGAGGGTCAGTGAGTGAGGGTCAGTGAGTGAGTGTCAGGGAGTGAGTGTCAGTGAGTGAGGGTCAGTGAGTGAGGGTCAGTGAGTGAGGGTCAGTGAGTGATGGTCAGTGAGTGAGAGTCAGTGAGTGAGGGTCAGTGAATGAGGGTCAGTGAGTGATGGTCAGTGAGTGAGTGTCAGTGAGTGATGGTCAGTGAGTGAGTGTCAGTGAGTGAGGGTCAGTGAGTGATGGTCAGTGAGTGAGAGTCAGTGAATGAGGGTCGGTGAGTGAGGGTCGTGAGTGAGGTTCAGTGAGTGAGGGTCAGTGAGTGAGAGTCAGTGAGTGAGGGTCAGTGAGTGAGCGTCAGTGAGGGAGGGTCAATGAGGGACAGTGAGAGTCAGTGAGTGAGGGTCAGTGAGTGAGGGTCAGTGAGTGAGGGTCAGTGAGTGATGGTCAGTGAGTGAGAGTCAGTGAGTGAGGGTCAGTGAATGAGGGTCAGTGAGTGATGGTCAGTGAGTGAGTGTCAGTGAGTGAGGGTCAGTGAGTGATGGTCAGGGAGTAAGTGTCAGTGAGTGAGGGTCAGTGAGTGATGGTCAGTGAGTGAGAGTCAGTGAATGAGGGTCGGTGAGTGAGGGTCGTGAGTGAGGGTCAGTGAGTGAGGGTCAGTGAGTGAGAGTCAGTGAGTGAGGGTCAGTGAGTGAGCGTCAGTGAGGGAGGGTCAATGAAGGACAGTGAGAGTCAGTGAGTGAGGGTCAGTGAGTGAGTGTCAGTGAGTGAGGGTCAGTGAGGGTCAGTGAGGGTCAGTGAGTGAGGGTCAGTGAGTGAGTGTCAGTGAGTGAGGGTCAGTGAGTGAGGGTCAGTGAGTGAGAGTCAGTGTGTGAGGGTCAGTGAGTGAGGGTCAGTGAGGGTCAGTGAGTGAGGGTCAGTGAGGGTCAGTGAGTGAGGGTCAGTGAGTGAGGGTCAGTGAGGGTCAGTGAGTGAGGGTCAGTGAGTGTCAGTGAGTGAGGGTCAGTGAGTGCGGGTTAGTGAGTGAGGGTCAGTGAGTGAGAGTCAGTGAGTGAGGGTCAGTGAGTCAGGGTCAGTGAGTGAGGGTCAGTGAGTGAGGGCCAGTGAGTGAGGGTCAGTAAGTGAGGGTCAGTGAATGAGGGTCAGTGAGTGAGGGTCAGTGAGTGAGGGTCAGTGAGTCAGGGTCAGTGAGTCAGGGTCAGTGAGTGTCAGTGAGTGAGGGTCAGTGAGTGAGGGTCAGTGAGTGAGGGTCAGTGAGTGAGTGTCAGTGAGTGAGGGTCAGTGAGGCTCAGTGAGTGAGGGTCAGTGAGTGAGGGACAGAGTGAGGGTCAGTGAGTGAGGGTCAGTGAGTGAGTGTCAGGGAGTGAGTGTCAGTGAGTGAGGGTCAGTGAGTGAGGGTCAGTGAGTGAGGGTCAGTGAGTGAGGGACAGAGTGAGGGTCAGTGAGTGAGGGTCAGTGAGTGAGTGTCAGGGAGTGAGTGTCAGTGAGTGAGGGTCAGTGAGTGAGGGTCAGTGAGTGAGGGTCAGTGAGTGATGGTCAGTGAGTGAGAGTCAGTGAGTGAGGATCAGTGAATGAGGGTCAGTGAGTGATGGTCAGTGAGTGAGTGTCAGTGAGTGAGGGTCAGTGAGTGAGGGTCAGTGAGGGTCAGTGAGTGAGGGTCAGTGAGTGAGGGTCAGTGAGTGAGAGTCAGTGAGTGACTGTCAGTAAGTGAGGGTCAGTGAGTGAGGGTCAGTGAGTGAGGGTCAGTGAGTGAGAGTCAGTGAGTGAGGGTCAGTGAGTGGGGGTCAGTGAGTGAGGGTCAGTGAGTGAGGGTCAGGGAGTGAGGGTCAGTGAGTGAGGGTTAGTGCGGGTCAGTGAGGGTCAGTGAGTGAGGGTCAGTGAGTGAGGGACAGTGAGTGAGGGTCAGTGAGTGAGGGTCAGTGAGGGTCAGTGAGTGAGGGTCAGTGAGTGAGAGTCAGTGAGCGAGAGTCAGTGAGTGAGGGTCAGTGAGTCAGGGTAAGTGAGTCAGGGTCAGTGAGTGTCAGTGAGTGAGGGTCAGTGAGTGATGGTCAGTGAGTGAGTGTCAGTGAGTGAGGGTCAGTGAGTGAGGGTCAGTGAGCGAGGGTCAGTGAGTGAGGGTCAGTGAGTGAGAGTCAGTGAGTGAGAGTCAGTGAGTGAGGGTCAGTGAGTGAGAGTCAGTGAGTGAGGGTCAGTGAGTGAGAGTCAGTGAGTGAGGGTCAGGGAGTGAGGGTCAGTGAGTGAGTGTCAGGGAGTGAGGGTCAGTGAGTGAGTGTCAGTGAGTGAGGGTCAGTGAGGGTCAATGAGGGTCAGTGAGTGAGGGTCAGTGAGTGAGTGTCAGTGAGTGAGGGTCAGTGAGTGAGGGTCAGTGAGTGAGAGTCAGTGTGTGAGGGTCAGTGAGTAAGGGTCAGTGAGGGTCAGTGAGTGAGGGTCAGTGAGGGTCAGTGAGTGAGGGTCAGTGAGTGAGGGTCAGTGAGGGTCAGTGAGTGAGGGTCAGTGAGTGAGGGTCAGAGAGTGCGGGTCAGTGAGTGAGGGTCAGTGAGTGAGAGTCAGTGAGTGAGGGTCAGTGAGTGAGGGTCAGTGAGTGAGGGCCAGTGAGTGAGGGTCAGTAAGTGAGGGTCAGTGAATGAGGGTCAGTGAGTGAGGGTCAGTGAGTGAGGGTCAGTGAGTGAGGGTCAGTGAGTCAGGGTCAGTGAGTGTCAGTGAGTGAGGGTCAGTGAGTGAGGGTCAGTGAGTGAGGGTCAGTGAGTGAGTGTCAGTGAGTGAGGGTCAGTGAGGCTCAGTGAGTGAGGGTCAGTGAGTGAGGGACAGTGAGTGAGGGTCAGTGAGTGAGGGTCAGTGAGTGAGTGTCAGGGAGTGAGTGTCAGTGAGTGAGGGTCAGTGAGTGAGGGTCAGTGAGTGAGGGTCAGTGAGTGATGGTCAGTGAGTGAGAGTCAGTGAGTGAGGGTCAGTGAATGAGGGTCAGTGAGTGATGGTCAGTGAGTGAGTGTCAGTGAGTGATGGTCAGTGAGTGAGTGTCAGTGAGTGAGGGTCAGTGAGTGATGGTCAGTGAGTGAGAGTCAGTGAATGAGGGTCGGTGAGTGAGGGTCGTGAGTGAGGTTCAGTGAGGGAGGGTCAGTGAGTGAGAGTCAGTGAGTGAGGGTCAGTGAGTGAGCGTCAGTGAGGGAGGGTCAATGAGGGACAGTGAGAGTCAGTGAGTGAGGGTCAGTGAGTGAGTGTCAGTGAGTGAGGGTCAGTGAGGGTCAGTGAGTGAGGGTCAGTGAGTGAGGGTCAGTGAGTGAGTGTCAGTGAGTGAGGGTCAGTGAGTGAGGGTCAGTGAGTGAGAGTCAGTGTGTGAGGGTCAGTGAGTGAGGGTCAGTGAGGGTCAGTGAGTGAGGGTCACTGAGTGAGGGTCAGTGAGTGAGTATCAGTGAGGGTCAGTGAGTGAGGGTCAGTGAGTGAGGGTCAGTGAGTGAAGGTCAGTGAGTGAGTGTCAGTGAATGAGGGTCAGTGAGTGAGGGTCAGTGAGTGAGTGTCAGTGAGTGAGGGTCAGTGAGTGAGGGTCAGTGAGTGAGTGTCAGTGAATGATGGTCAGTGAGTGAGGGTCAGTGAGTGAGAGTCAGTGTGTGAGGGTCAGTGAATGAGGGTCAGTAAGGGTCAGTGAGTGAGGGTCAGTGAGGGTAAGTGGGTGAGGGTCAGTGAGTGAGGGTCAGTGAGTGAGGGTCAGGGAGCTAGGGTCAGTGAGGGTCAGTGAGCGAGGGTCAGTGAGTGAGGGTCAGTGAGGTTCAGTGAGCGAGGGTCAGTGAGTAAGGGTTAGTGAGTGAGTGTCAGTGAGTGAGGGTCAGTGAGTGGCTGTCAGTGAGTGAGGGTCAGTGAGTGAGGGTCAGTGAGTGAGGGTCAGTGAGTGAGGGTTAGTGAGTGAGGGTCAGTGAGGGTCAGTGAGTGAGGGTCAGTGAGTGAGGGTCAGTGAGTGAGGGTCAGTGAGTGAGTGTCAGTGAGTGAGGGTCAGTGAGGGTCAGTGAGTGAGGGTCAGTGAGTGAGGGTCAGTGAGTGAGGGTCAGTGAGGGTCAGTGAGTGAGGGTCAGTGAGTGAGGGTCAGTGAGTGAGAGTCAGTGAGGGTCAGTGAGTGAGGGTCAGTGAGTGAGGGTCAGTGAGGGTCAAGAGAAATAATCTGGCTCTGTATTTGTTGTAGTTTGGAAGAGTGACGGTTGACCTTATTCAAACATGTAACATCTTGAGGGGGCTTGACAGGGTAGATGATGAGATGTTTTTTCTCATGGGAGATTCTCAAACGAGGTGCCATAGCCACAAGTTAGGGGGATGATCATTTAAAACTGAGGTGAGTATAAATTGCTTCTCGCTGAGGGTGGTGAATCTCTGGATTTGATTCCTGGGACACTGTCAGCAGGACTGTGTCAGGGGGGAACTGCGCCAGTGGGATAGACTTCATCTGAACCAGAATAGAATCCAGTTAGAACCCCAACAGTACTGAAAGAGGCCATTCAGCTCTTCGAGTCTGCACCGACCACAATCCCACCCAGGCCCTTTTCCCTTAACCCCACATATTTACCCTATGAGTCCCCCTGACACTAAGGGACAATTTAGCATGGCCAATCTACCTAACCTCCGCATCTTTGGACTGTGAGAGGAAACCGGAGCAGCTGGAGGAAACCCACAGAGACACGGGGAGAATGTGCAAATTCCACACAGACAGTGACGCAAGCTGGGAATTGAACCCAGGTCCCTGATGCTGTGAGGCAGCAGTGCTAACACTGTGCTACCGTGCCGCCCAGTTCCCAGATAAAAGGGTAATTTGGGCTTTAAAACGAACTTGGAACCAATAAAGAGAAGAGAGTGACTGAGTAACTAATTTATAAACTGAAGATAAAAAGAATACGGTAAATGACGAATCTAATTTTTATATACATGCAGGGAACAGAACAGATTATAGGACGTAATAAAATGTTTGTTAATATTCCAACGTCTGTTAATAATAAAACAGTAGCTATAAAATACTAAAAACAAGTTAAACTCTGAGCAGAGAACAAAGTGAGGTGGTTTATTGAATGTGTAAGAAAAAGAATGAGGTGGAAATGGAGATGGCGGGAATTAGGGGAATGTTGGCTTCATGGTAATGATACTTGGCAAGTCCTAATGATCTTGGTTCAAATCCCAGCATGGAAACATCTGGAATTTAAACCTAACTAATAAATCAGGAATTTAAAAACTATCCTGAGTAATGGTGATCATAAAATTATTGAATTGTTGCCACTCTGGGAAGGAAAGTGGTTTGCTTTGATCATTACAATTTGTCATACCAAACCACAACACAAACATCAATAATATTGGATCAAGCTAGGAATTGGAAACGACAGCAATACATTGTGCCCACTCGAACCTACAAAGTCCTCCTTTGTAGCATCTGGGGTAAGAGGAAAATTGGGAGAGCTGTCCCATTTCCTAGTTAAGCAATAGCCTGACACAATCACAGAGTCATAGCTTGCAGCCAATGTTGCAGACACCACCATCACGAGAGGTGGCGGCGTAGTCACGAGAGAATTACACTGGAAAGACTCAACGTTGACTCTGGGACCCGTGAAGTCTGATGGCATCACATCAGACATGGACAAGGAGACTTCTAGTTGGTTACTCCCTCAGCAGATGAATCAGTATTCCTCCACATTAAACACAAGTCAGGAGAAGCACTGAGGGTGGCGAGGGAACAGAATGTATTTTGGATGTGCTGTGTCTGTGTTGTCTATCTCTTTAAGACATTACAGCAGAAGTGAGTCACCTAACTTGAGAGATCAATGGAGAACTGAGAGTGAGTGATTACTACAGAGGGTGGAGTCTCATTGAACAGCCATGT
The DNA here is from genome assembly GCF_964213995.1 of Mustelus asterias. Classification (NCBI taxonomy): domain Eukaryota; kingdom Metazoa; phylum Chordata; class Chondrichthyes; order Carcharhiniformes; family Triakidae; genus Mustelus; species Mustelus asterias. The sequence goes on from NW_027590776.1 coordinate 165,862, forward strand.
TGTAAGCATGTAAGACTGGACCTCTGCCCTGAGTTGCAACCCTTCTGTACCAAGTATTGCTTATCAATAAATACATTCCTTGCTCCTAACAAGGCCTGAAATCTCTTGACCATGCCATAACAGCCACACCATAAAAGGAGACTTCAATATCCATCACCAAGAGTAGCTCAGTGTAGCATCAGTGACCAATTCCCAAAGGACATAGATTCTGGGCTGGTTGGAGAAGGAACCAACAAGAGGGATAAACTTACTTGACTATGTCATCACCGACCTAACTGTTGCAGGTGTTACTATCCATGACAGCATTGGTAGGAGTGACTACTGCACAGACATCATGGAGACAAAGGGCCCGAATTTACCATCAAGGGCTTGATTTTACCAAAATAGCGGTAAAGTTGGGCGTCGGGCCTATACCACGATCTGCACCCGATTCCAAGCAGATCGCGGCTTTACCGACTCCTGATTCGGGTGCGGGCCTGGCCTGCGCCCGAATCGGGCGGCCCGACCATTTAAATGCATTTAAATCAATTGAATGAACCGTACGCCCAACTCTACCGCCAAATCCCACTTCACCGTCTTCTGGCCCGATCCGCGTCCGCGCTGTAATTGACCTGCCGAATAAAAGTCTGAAGTCGCCGCTGCAGCCTCCGAAGAGCGGGGTCAGAGACTGCAACGGCTCTCTGACCCAGGTCATCCTCTGGTCGGGGGAGGAGGGGGGTGGGGAAGGAGAGGGGGTGTGATGTATCATCCTCTGGTCGGGGGGGTTCCACTGCCAGTCTGCGGCCGATCCCTCCTGCCGGAGTGGACGTGCGGCCATGCCATCCCACAAAACCTTCAGGATGAAGCGATTCCTCACTAAGAAGATGAAGCAGAACTGGCCGATTCCACAGTGGATCCGCATGAAAACCGGCTACAAGATCAGTACAAGTCCAAGAGGAGAGACTGGAGAAGGACCAATCTGGGCCTGTAAAGGGATACACCATCACTGGTACACTACCAGCCACAGCCATCTCTCCCGCTCTCTTGCCCCTGCAGGGACCAGAGGATGATACGTCACACCCCCTCTCCACCTTGCCCCCCACCAGGGGATGATCAGTCACACCCCCCCCCCTCCACTCCCCCCGCACCCCCCCCCCCCCCCCCGCGACCAGAGGATGACCGTCAGAGCTCTCTCCGCTTTCTGCTTTTTCTTTCTTTCGCGCCCAGGCGCTCTGTCAGATTTTTTTCGAACTGCGCATGCGCAGTTTAGAGCTCTGATTAGTCCGGCAGCGCTAAGCCCCGCCCACAGCGCAGATCGGGCCGGAGCCGGCAAAACGCGTATGGGCGCGCTGGAAAGAGGATTCCAGGCATGGATCTATTTGACACCCGGGTTCGGCACTTGGACTCAAAATGGTAAATTTCGCCCCCCCAAGGTGCACCCGTTTTCGGGTACAAAAACTTGGTAAAGTCGGGCTTGAGACGGGTAGCGTGATCCGTGCCCGCCTCCACGCCAGTTCCCCCTTTACCAAGGCCTGAAAATGGCTGCGATTGGGACCACACCTAAAATGGGAACGACGGCCATTTAAATGCATTTGCACGCATTTAAATTGACTTAATGGGCTGCACGCCCAATCTTACGGGCACTTCCTCATTTAATACCGTGTTCACCTATCTGGAATCGGTGCAAAATAGACATGCTCCACAAAAGTCTGATTCGGGCACTCCACTTAGTGAGGAGGTAAGTACCGAGCGTCCGATGGCTCTCTGCTTGAGATCAGTGGAGGGAGAAAGGGGGGTCCGTTGCCACTCTGCCTGTGATCAGTGAAAGGGAAGGAGGGATCTGCTGCCACTCTTCCTGAAGTCGGTGTGGGGGAAGTGGGGAGGGGCCCATGATTGGTCTGGGTGGCAGAGGGGGTAGGGGGATAAGGGGGCCAGTAATGTTGTGGGGGTCGGGCATTGTCTGTGGGAGCCAGGGGAGGCATTATCCAGCCCGGGAGCGATGTGGCAGAGGAGCCGCATTCTATCATTTTTTTTCTTCTGCGGTTGCACAGTCGGAGGCACCGATCGGAGCTGCAGGATTTCAGGCATGTTAAGCCCCGTCCACAGGCTTCTGCAGTGAAATTCGAAATTGCTGATATTTTTTCAGGCAGAGTGCGTATGGGGGTGCCTGAGAATGGGTCTAAAAATCAGATCTAAAACACTCCCAGTTTCAAGTCCGCCCAGCACTTAGAATCAAAATGGGTAGTTCTGGTCACCCTATTATAGAAAGGATATTATTAAACTAGAAAGAGCGCAGAAAAGATTTACTAGCATGCTACTGGGACTTGAAGGTTTGAGTTATAAGGGGAGGCTGGATAGACTGGGATTTTTTTCTCTGGAGCGTAGGAGGCTGAGGGGTGACCTTATAGAGGTCTATAAAGTAATGAGGGGCATAGATCAGCTAGATAGTCAATATCTTTTCCCAAAGGTAGGGGAGTCTAAAACTAGAGGGCATAGGTTTAAGGTGAGAGGGGAGAGATACAAAAGTGTTCCAGAGGGGCAGTTGTTTCACACAGAGGGTGGTGAGTGTCTGGAACAAGCTGCCAGAGGTAGTAGTAGAGGCGGGTACAATTTTGTCTTTTAAAAAGCATTTAGACAGTTACATGGGTAAGATGGGTATAGAGGGATATGGGCCAAATATGGGCAATTGGGACTAGCTTAGGGGTTTGAAAATAAAAGGACGGCATGGACAAGTTGGGCCTGTTTCCATGCTGTAAACCTCTATGACTCTATGAATCCGCACAGTGAGTGAGGGTCAGTGAGTCAGGGTAAGTGAGTCAGGGTCAGTGAGTGTCAGTGAGTGAGGGTCAGTGAGTGATGGTCAGTGAGTGAGTGTCAGTGAGTGAGGGTCAGTGAGTGAGGGTCAGTGAGCGAGGGTCAGTGAGTGAGGGTCAGTGAGTGAGAGTCAGTGAGTGAGAGTCAGTGAGTGAGGGTCAGTGAGTGAGAGTCAGTGAGTGAGGGTCAGTGAGTGAGAGTCAGTGAGTGAGGGTCAGGGAGTGAGGGTCAGTGAGTGAGTGTCAGGGAGTGAGGGTCAGTGAGTGAGTGTCAGTGAGTGAGGGTCAGTGAGGGTCAATGAGGGTCAGTGAGTGAGGGTCAGTGAGTGAGTGTCAGTGAGTGAGGGTCAGTGAGTGAGGGTCAGTGGGTGAGAGTCAGTGTGTGAGGGTCAGTGAGTAAGGGTCAGTGAGGGTCAGTGAGTGAGGGTCAGTGAGGGTCAGTGAGTGAGGGTCAGTGAGTGAGGGTCAGTGAGGGTCAGTGAGTGAGGGTCAGTGAGTGAGGGTCAGAGAGTGCGGGTCAGTGAGTGAGGGTCAGTGAGTGAGAGTCAGTGAGTGAGGGTCAGTGAGTGAGGGTCAGTGAGTGAGGGTCAGTGAGTGAGGGCCAGTGAGTGAGGGTCAGTGAATGAGGGTCAGTGAGTGAGGGTCAGTGAGTGAGGGTCAGTGAGTCAGGGTCAGTGAGTCAGGGTCAGTGAGTGTCAGTGAGTGAGGGTCAGTGAGTGAGGGTCAGTGAGTGAGGGTCAGTGAGTGAGTGTCAGTGAGTGAGGGTCAGTGAGGCTCAGTGAGTGAGGGTCAGTGAGTGAGGGACAGTGAGTGAGGGTCAGTGAGTGAGGGTCAGTGAGTGAGTGTCAGGGAGTGAGTGTCAGTGAGTGAGGGTCAGTGAGTGAGGGTCAGTGAGTGAGGGTCAGTGAGTGATGGTCAGTGAGTGAGAGTCAGTGAGTGAGGGTCAGTGAATGAGGGTCAGTGAGTGATGGTCAGTGAGTGAGTGTCAGTGAGTGATGGTCAGTGAGTGAGTGTCAGTGAGTGAGGGTCAGTGAGTGATGGTCAGTGAGTGAGAGTCAGTGAATGAGGGTCGGTGAGTGAGGGTCGTGAGTGAGGTTCAGTGAGTGAGGGTCAGTGAGTGAGAGTCAGTGAGTGAGGGTCAGTGAGTGAGCGTCAGTGAGGGAGGGTCAATGAGGGACAGTGAGAGTCAGTGAGTGAGGGTCAGTGAGTGAGTGTCAGTGAGTGAGGGTCAGTGAGGGTCAGTGAGTGAGGGTCAGTGAGTGAGGGTCAGTGAGTGAGTGTCAGTGAGTGAGGGTCAGTGAGTGAGGGTCAGTGAGTGAGAGTCAGTGTGTGAGGGTCAGTGAGTGAGGGTCAGTGAGGGTCAGTGAGTGAGGGTCACTGAGTGAGGGTCAGTGAGTGAGTATCAGTGAGGGTCAGTGAGTGAGGGTCAGTGAGTGAGGGTCAGTGAGTGAAGGTCAGTGAGTGAGTGTCAGTGAATGAGGGTCAGTGAGTGAGGGTCAGTGAGTGAGTGTCAGTGAGTGAGGGTCAGTGAGTGAGGGTCAGTGAGTGAGTGTCAGTGAATGATGGTCAGTGAGTGAGGGTCAGTGAGTGAGAGTCAGTGTGTGAGGGTCAGTGAATGAGGGTCAGTAAGGGTCAGTGAGTGAGGGTCAGTGAGGGTAAGTGGGTGAGGGTCAGTGAGTGAGGGTCAGTGAGTGAGGGTCAGGGAGCTAGGGTCAGTGAGGGTCAGTGAGCGAGGGTCAGTGAGTGAGGGTCAGTGAGGTTCAGTGAGCGAGGGTCAGTGAGTAAGGGTTAGTGAGTGAGTGTCAGTGAGTGAGGGTCAGTGAGTGGCTGTCAGTGAGTGAGGGTCAGTGAGTGAGGGTCAGTGAGTGAGGGTCAGTGAGTGAGGGTTAGTGAGTGAGGGTCAGTGAGGGTCAGTGAGTGAGGGTCAGTGAGTGAGGGTCAGTGAGTGAGGGTCAGTGAGTGAGTGTCAGTGAGTGAGGGTCAGTGAGGGTCAGTGAGTGAGGGTCAGTGAGTGAGGGTCAGTGAGTGAGGGTCAGTGAGGGTCAGTGAGTGAGGGTCAGTGAGTGAGGGTCAGTGAGTGAGGGTCAGTGAGGGTCAGTGAGTGAGGGTCAGTGAGTGAGGGTCAGTGAGGATCAAGAGAAATAATCTGGCTCTGTATTTGTTGTAGTTTGGAAGAGTGACGGTTGACCTTATTCAAACATGTAACATCTTGAGGGGGCTTGACAGGGTAGATGATGAGATGTTTTTTCTCATGGGAGATTCTCAAACGAGGTGCCATAGCCACAAGTTAGGGGGATGATCATTTAAAACTGAGGTGAGTATAAATTGCTTCTCGCTGAGGGTGGTGAATCTCTGGATTTGATTCCCTGGGACACTGTCAGCAGGACTGTGTCAGGGGGGAACTGCGCCAGTGGGATAGACTTCATCTGAACCAGAATAGAATCCAGTTAGAACCCCAACAGTACTGAAAGAGGCCATTCAGCTCTTCGAGTCTGCACCGACCACAATCCCACCCAGGCCCTTTTCCCTTAACCCCACATATTTACCCTATGAGTCCCCCTGACACTAAGGGACAATTTAGCATGGCCAATCTACCTAACCTCCGCATCTTTGGACTGTGAGAGGAAACCGGAGCAGCTGGAGGAAACCCACAGAGACACGGGGAGAATGTGCAAATTCCACACAGACAGTGACGCAAGCTGGGAATTGAACCCAGGTCCCTGATGCTGTGAGGCAGCAGTGCTAACACTGTGCTACCGTGCCGCCCAGTTCCCAGATAAAAGGGTAATTTGGGCTTTAAAACGAACTTGGAACCAATAAAGAGAAGAGAGTGACTGAGTAACTAATTTATAAACTGAAGATAAAAAGAATACGGTAAATGACGAATCTAATTTTTATATACATGCAGGGAACAGAACAGATTATAGGACGTAATAAAATGTTTGTTAATATTCCAACGTCTGTTAATAATAAAACAGTAGCTATAAAATACTAAAAACAAGTTAAACTCTGAGCAGAGAACAAAGTGAGGTGGTTTATTGAATGTGTAAGAAAAAGAATGAGGTGGAAATGGAGATGGCGGGAATTAGGGGAATGTTGGCTTCATGGTAATGATACTTGGCAAGTCCTAATGATCTTGGTTCAAATCCCAGCATGGAAACATCTGGAATTTAAACCTAACTAATAAATCAGGAATTTAAAAACTATCCTGAGTAATGGTGATCATAAAATTATTGAATTGTTGCCACTCTGGGAAGGAAAGTGGTTTGCTTTGATCATTACAATTTGTCATACCAAACCACAACACAAACATCAATAATATTGGATCAAGCTAGGAATTGGAAACGACAGCAATACATTGTGCCCACTCGAACCTACAAAGTCCTCCTTTGTAGCATCTGGGGTAAGAGGAAAATTGGGAGAGCTGTCCCATTTCCTAGTTAAGCAATAGCCTGACACAATCACAGAGTCATAGCTTGCAGCCAATGTTGCAGACACCACCATCACGAGAGGTGGCGGCGTAGTCACGAGAGAATTACACTGGAAAGACTCAACGTTGACTCTGGGACCCGTGAAGTCTGATGGCATCACATCAGACATGGACAAGGAGACTTCTAGTTGGTTACTCCCTCAGCAGATGAATCAGTATTCCTCCACATTAAACACAAGTCAGGAGAAGCACTGAGGGTGGCGAGGGAACAGAATGTATTTTGGATGTGCTGTGTCTGTGTTGTCTATCTCTTTAAGACATTACAGCAGAAGTGAGTCACCTAACTTGAGAGATCAATGGAGAACTGAGAGTGAGTGATTACTACAGAGGGTGGAGTCTCATTGAACAGCCATGTTGTAAGCATGTAAGACTGGACCTCTGCCCTGAGTTGCAACCCTTCTGTACCAAGTATTGCTTATCAATAAATACATTCCTTGCTCCTAACAAGGCCTGAAATCTCTTGACCATGCCATAACAGCCACACCATAAAAGGAGACTTCAATATCCATCACCAAGAGTAGCTCAGTGTAGCATCAGTGACCAATTCCCAAAGGACATAGATTCTGGGCTGGTTGGAGAAGGAACCAACAAGAGGGATAAACTTACTTGACTATGTCATCACCGACCTAACTGTTGCAGGTGTTACTATCCATGACAGCATTGGTAGGAGTGACTACTGCACAGACATCATGGAGACAAAGGGCCCGAATTTACCATCAAGGGCTTGATTTTACCAAAATAGCGGTAAAGTTGGGCGTCGGGCCTATACCACGATCTGCACCCGATTCCAAGCAGATCGCGGCTTTACCGACTCCTGATTCGGGTGCGGGCCTGGCCTGCGCCCGAATCGGGCGGCCCGACCATTTAAATGCATTTAAATCAATTGAATGAACCGTACGCCCAACTCTACCGCCAAATCCCACTTCACCGTCTTCTGGCCCGATCCGCGTCCGCGCTGTAATTGACCTGCCGAATAAAAGTCTGAAGTCGCCGCTGTAGCCTCCGAAGAGCGGGGTCAGAGACTGCAACGGCTCTCTGACCCAGGTCATCCTCTGGTCGGGGGAGAAGGGGGGTGGGGAAGGAGAGGGGGTGTGATGTATCATCCTCTGGTCGGGGGGGTTCCACTGCCAGTCTGCGGCCGATCCCTCCTGCCGGAGTGGACGTGCGGCCATGCCATCCCACAAAACCTTCAGGATGAAGCGATTCCTCACTAAGAAGATGAAGCAGAACTGGCCGATTCCACAGTGGATCCGCATGAAAACCGGCTACAAGATCAGTACAAGTCCAAGAGGAGAGACTGGAGAAGGACCAATCTGGGCCTGTAAAGGGATACACCATCACTGGTACACTACCAGCCACAGCCATCTCTCCCGCTCTCTTGCCCCTGCAGGGACCAGAGGATGATACGTCACACCCCCTCTCCACCTTGCCCCCCACCAGGGGATGATCAGTCACACCCCCCCCCCTCCACTCCCCCCGCACCCCCCCCCCCCCCCCGCGACCAGAGGATGACCGTCAGAGCTCTCTCCGCTTTCTGCTTTTTCTTTCTTTCGCGCCCAGGCGCTCTGTCAGATTTTTTTCGAACTGCGCATGCGCAGTTTAGAGCTCTGATTAGTCCGGCAGCGCTAAGCCCCGCCCACAGCGCAGATCGGGCCGGAGCCGGCAAAACGCGTATGGGCGCGCTGGAAAGAGGATTCCAGGCATGGATCTATTTGACACCCGGGTTCGGCACTTGGACTCAAAATGGTAAATTTCGCCCCCCCAAGGTGCACCCGTTTTCGGGTACAAAAACTTGGTAAAGTCGGGCTTGAGACGGGTAGCGTGATCCGTGCCCGCCTCCACGCCAGTTCCCCCTTTACCAAGGCCTGAAAATGGCTGCGATTGGGACCACACCTAAAATGGGAACGACGGCCATTTAAATGCATTTGCACGCATTTAAATTGACTTAATGGGCTGCACGCCCAATCTTACGGGCACTTCCTCATTTAATACCGTGTTCACCTATCTGGAATCGGTGCAAAATAGACATGCTCCACAAAAGTCTGATTCGGGCACTCCACTTAGTGAGGAGGTAAGTACCGAGCGTCCGATGGCTCTCTGCTTGAGATCAGTGGAGGGAGAAAGGGGGGTCCGTTGCCACTCTGCCTGTGATCAGTGAAAGGGAAGGAGGGATCTGCTGCCACTCTTCCTGAAGTCGGTGTGGGGGAAGTGGGGAGGGGCCCATGATTGGTCTGGGTGGCAGAGGGGGTAGGGGGATAAGGGGGCCAGTAATGTTGTGGGGGTCGGGCATTGTCTGTGGGAGCCAGGGGAGGCATTATCCAGCCCGGGAGCGATGTGGCAGAGGAGCCGCATTCTATCATTTTTTTTCTTCTGCGGTTGCACAGTCGGAGGCACCGATCGGAGCTGCAGGATTTCAGGCATGTTAAGCCCCGTCCACAGGCTTCTGCAGTGAAATTCGAAATTGCTGATATTTTTTCAGGCAGAGTGCGTATGGGGGTGCCTGAGAATGGGTCTAAAAATCAGATCTAAAACACTCCCAGTTTCAAGTCCGCCCAGCACTTAGAATCAAAATGGGTAGTTCTGGTCACCCTATTATAGAAAGGATATTATTAAACTAGAAAGAGCGCAGAAAAGATTTACTAGCATGCTACTGGGACTTGAAGGTTTGAGTTATAAGGGGAGGCTGGATAGACTGGGATTTTTTTCTCTGGAGCGTAGGAGGCTGAGGGGTGACCTTATAGAGGTCTATAAAGTAATGAGGGGCATAGATCAGCTAGATAGTCAATATCTTTTCCCAAAGGTAGGGGAGTCTAAAACTAGAGGGCATAGGTTTAAGGTGAGAGGGGAGAGATACAAAAGTGTTCCAGAGGGGCAGTTGTTTCACACAGAGGGTGGTGAGTGTCTGGAACAAGCTGCCAGAGGTAGTAGTAGAGGCGGGTACAATTTTGTCTTTTAAAAAGCATTTAGACAGTTACATGGGTAAGATGGGTATAGAGGGATATGGGCCAAATATGGGCAATTGGGACTAGCTTAGGGGTTTGAAAATAAAAGGACGGCATGGACAAGTTGGGCCTGTTTCCATGCTGTAAACCTCTATGACTCTATGAATCCGCACATCTTTGGACTGTGGGAGGAAACCGGAGCACCTGGAGGAAACCCAAGCAAACACAGGAGAATGTGCAAACTCCACACAGACCGTGGTCCAAGTCAGGAATCGAACCCCGGTCCTTGGAGCTGAAGCAGCAGTGCTAACCACTGTGCCACCATGCCACCCGCTTCTCCTATTCCAACTCTGTGTGACAAGCTGAATATCCCATTATAACCACATTGTTCCTGCTCTTTTTCTTTCTTTCAGCCAATCACTGTCAAATAGTCTGGAGACAGTTCTACCCAGGGTCCTCCACCCTTTGTCATTCTTCAGTTGAACCCAAACTCTTTCCACTGCCTGTTTAGCCTGATTGAAATCCCTCTCTTCCACTGTTGTAATTGTGGGAGAAGAATTACCATGCTCCACAGAGTTGCGACATGTCTGTGCTGGTTTCAGTGGAAGTAGGCAGCACACAAATTTAGTGCTGCTCTCTCATTTCCCTGATGAGAAGGTGAGGGTGAGCCTCTGTCACAATGCTGGTTGCCTCTGCACTCAGCAGAGGGCCAAGTAACGTGCACTAATAGCACACATGGTGCAGCTAGACTTCTGTTCTTAAAGGCTGTTGTCCCTCTTGAAGGTAAGTTGTACTGAATTAAAGGAATATGCTGCTGAATGATATTGCTGCATTTCTAAGCAAGAGAAATGGAATGTTAGGACAAACAAGCCTCCGTGGTCATTAATACAGGGCTTTTGGGTTAATAGTGGAGGTGCACAGGAGGAGAGATATCTAGGGACTTTGGAGGGGGTCAAGTAGTTTTGGCAGGTGGTCCTCGAGGACATCCCTCAGAAAGGCTTGGGACTACATGGCCAGGGAAGACAATTCCCTGCATCTGGAGTTGAGGACCTGGCAACAGTATCACAAGAAGTCTGTGAAGAGACCGCACACAAGTAATCCAGGTCATTGAGTGCATCTTATTTATTCATTCGTGGGATATGGGTGTCACTGGCTGGCCAGCATTTATTGCCCATCCCTGGTTGCCTGAGGGCAGCTGAGAGTCAACCACATTGCTGTGGCTCTGGAGTCATATATAGGCCACACCAGGTAAGGACGGCAGATTTCCTTCCCTATAGGACATCGGTGAACTAGATGGGTCTTTCCAACAATCAACAAGGTTTCATGGTCATTAGTAGATTCTTAATTCCAGATATTTTTTATTGAATTCAAATTCCACCATCTGCTGTGGCGGGATTCAAACCCGGGTCCCCAGAACATTAGCTTAGTTTCAGGATGAATAGTTTAGTGATAATGCCACTAGGCCATTGCCTCCCCTGGAGGAGGCAACAACATCTACCCATCACACACCAGGCCTCTCTCTTAAATGTACCACACACCCATCACTCACTACGCATCAGTCCTTGACATTCATGACTCACACCTAACATCTTGATGGTTCACCACTCTCTCGCAATCTACTAATGCTGATAACCTCACACCCACTTCTCGCTACCTTCCTATAACTCCAGCTAATCAACTTTGATAGCTATGTCATCAAAACACGGTGCAGCACAGTGAAGCACAATCACTGATTTCATTTTCCCTCGCCAGGATGTGGTGGTACACAATCCATAGTGGCAGTATAGGACTGGCAGAGGGCAAGTATACCTGGATCGACTGTGTCCTTGGGAGGAGATGGCTTTCAGCATCATGGGATTGGCAGCAATGGGGCTGTGGTAAGCAGCATCACTGAGAACACTGAGGATAACAGTTCATTTTTGATTTATGTCCTTTCTCAACTTCCAGTTCACCACCATCTCCCAATCTGGCATGATGAGCAAGCTGAAGATGCTGTGGCCATGGGCTTCTTGTTTATAAACTAGCCCACTTCCCTCATACCAATCTTCCCATTCTAAGGTCCTGCTTCCAGCCACCCAAAACCAACATCTGATCAGCCCCATGAGTAACAGAGCAACAACACGCTGCTCATGAGGAGGACATGTCATTTGATCCGACACTCACAGCCAGTGGCTTAAATACTGGTGAGGCACAAACCTTAAAGGCTCTTATAGAGCCAGGATTAGCATGTGCTGTGCCACTGGGTATAGCCAGACCAGGGGTAAAGGATGGTCCATGTGCCAGCTCACCAAAATGTGTTCACAGCTGAATTCTGCTGCAGGACACACTGGATGGAATTCTCCCAAAAAGGTTGTAAGTGTCGAAAGCATGGAAAAGCTGGAGTAATTCATGTTGGTTTTTTCACTGGGAGCTCACACAAGAATCTCCCACACTTTGTGCAACGCAGAGGCCACTGCCTGGTTATCATTAAATTTCAGGAGGCGGGGTCTATTAACATTGGAGAGGCTGAAACCAGCGGGCCTCGGTGCATGCGCAGTGGTCCCAAACTGTCAGTCTCTGGTTTGCTGGCCAGCTCAATCACTGGCCAGCCCGAGACCCCCGCAGTGCTGCCCCCCCAACCTCTCAATAGGCCGATAACGGCCCGCCGTCCATTCGTAGGCCAGCCCTGAAACCCCTAGCCCGGCCTGCCCCGATCTGCAGACCTACCACGCACACCCTCCCCCCACCGCCGCGGCAAACCCTCCCCTGGCTGACCACCCCTCCCCCCCAGGCCGCCCCGATTTCTGGTTTCCCTCCAGCCCCAACCAGATCACAATGCAGAGTGGCAGCGGAACTCCCTCCCCCCGCCCCCCACCCGCACCGATCATCCCCTAAATTCTGCACCCTGAGCACTGCCCCACGCTAAGTTGGCAGTGCCAAGGTGCCCCCTCGGCTTGAGCACTTTGCCCCTTGGGCAGTGCCCAGGGGGCACAGGCTGGTGCTGCTAGGGTGTCTATGTCCAGAGGCCACCAACCTCCTGCCACCTGACCCCCCTCGGGAGGCCCCAATTGCCCCTCCCCTTCACTCCAGTGGAGTCGCCCAGCTAGTTCCCCAAAAGTGGGTAGTTAATCTGAGCCCCACTGGAGTGAAATAGTCCTGATTGGTTGGAAGGTGCGAGAAAAAATGCCTGGAGGATTCAGTTCTGGGCCCGCTAATCACATTGGAATAACATAAAACTAGTATGTAAAATACTGACCTGGTCTTCCCGTCGGTTTCCAGCACAATTCAGGTGGCGCCGGAAATCTGGCGATGGGAGATGCATACGTGGCGGGAACGCGAATCTCATGCATGCCCGGGTGCGAGATTCTCCCACCACATTGTGCTAGAAAATGAGCATGGCGGGGTGGGAGCATGGCCCCCACTATTGGGGATCTTAAAGGGATGGTACCAAGAGGAAGATTGATAGAAATGTATTCTGAGATAGTAGATTCGTTGGCTGCCTGTCAGACTCCTGTCACTGTAAAGGAGCAGAGGAGAATCGGCTCAAAGCCAGCAGAGGACATTATACAGATCTTTTCCTCTCCACAGCCTCTTGTCCATCTCCCTGCTCTTCTGCAGACCCAGAGGTGCAGCAACCTCAGCTCCCAAACTTGTTGAAATCACCAAAACCTCAGATCCCACTGTAAGGCTGAACCCTGCGCCTAAAGCAGGAACTCATCCTTCCAAAGACCTTCGAAAAATCAACTGCAGCAGTTATTCAGATTTGTCTGAAAGTTGTTTGCTTGACATTTTAAGTAAGGCTAATGCTAGGCCCCACTCACATGTGAAAGCTCGACCTTAGAATCATAGAATCCCGACAGTGCAAAAAGAGGCCATTCGGCTCATCAAGTCTGCACCAACTCTCTGATGGAGCATCTTACCCAGGCCCTTTCCCTCTGTCCTATCCCCATAACCCTACTTATTACCCCGTTAATCCACTTAACATACACATCTTTGAACACTAAGGGGCAATTTACCATTGCAAATCCACCAAACCTGCACATCTTTGGACTGTGGGAGGAATCGCACCCCAGACATTCTCTCTTTCACCTCCTTCCTTCGGGTAAAAGATACAAAAGTCTGAGTTCACAACCAACCAACTCAAGAACAGCTTCTTCCCTGTTGCCATCAGACTTTTGATTGGACCTACCTCGCGTTAAATTGATCTTTCTCTACACCCCAGCTATGACTGTAACACTACATTCTGCACTCTCTCCTTTCCTTCTCTATGAATGAACTTTGTCAGTATAGCACGCAGGAAACAATACTTTTCACTGTATACTAATACATGTGACAATAATAAATCAAATCAAAACTGGAGTACCTGGAGACATGGGGAGAACGTGCAAACTCCATGCAGTCATCCAAAGACGTAATTGAACCCGGGTCTCTGGAGCTGTGAGGCTAACCACTGTGCCGCCATGCCACCCTTGGGAATGGGGCATGCTGAGGGTGGCACAGTGGCACACTGGTTAGCACTGTTGCCTCACAGTGTCAGGGACCAGGGTTCAATTCTGGGCTTGGGTCACTGCATATGTGGAGGTTGCACATTTCC